>NC_056737.1:734041993-734164493 GCF_019279795.1 Protopterus annectens | reverse complement strand
ATATGTATTGTATATACATATATGTATATATGTATTGTATATATACATATGTATATATGTATTCTATATATATATATACATATATATATATGGTATATATATATATATGTATATATATATATATATATTAGGAGAGAGAATATATATAGAGTTATTATGTATTATATATATATATTACAGTATATATATATATGGAGATGTATTACACATATATATGGTATATATATATCATATATATATGTATATACGTATATATATATGTATATATATACGGATATATATGTATATATACATATATACATACGTATATATATGTATATATACATACGTATATATATGTATATATGCATAGTAGTATATATATATATATATGTATATATATATATATGTATATATATATATATATATATATATATATGTATATATATATATAAGTACATATATGTATATATATATATATATATATATATATGATACATATATTTTATACAGAGATATATATATAGGTATGGCTTGTATATATATATATGTGTGTGTGTATATATATATATATATTACATATATATTGCATGTACGTATATATATTATTATATATATATATCATGCATGCAATATACACATATGCATTATTGTATATACACATTGACATATATATTAATAGACATATATGTACACACATATATGATGTTGTTATTATATATATACGTACACACATGTATATATATTGTGGCTACATATATATGTATTGCATGTATATATATTATTATATGTTGTATACACATACATATATATACACATACACATATATATATAGATGTATGTACATACATATTTAATATATATATGTATGTACATTGCACATATATATATGTGATGTATGCACACACATATATATGTATGGATGTATGTACATATACATATATATGTATGTATATAATATTACATACATGTATATATGTAGGGCGTATATTACATATGTATATATATATATGTATGTATATATATAAAGGCATATATATATATGTATGTGAGACATGTATACATATGTATGTACATACATGTATATATTGAGCATATGTGGTATGTATATACATATATATATTGTATTATTGTATATACATATATATATATGTATGTATATAGGCATATATATATTGTATAGAGTTGGGGACATACATATATATATTGTATATGTATATACATATATTGTATGTTACATGTGACATACATATATAGCTGTATTGCATTGCACATATACATATATATATGTATGTATGTATATACATATAGCATATATATATATGTACAGATATATATATGTATATACATGTATATATATGTATGCATATATGTATATATGTGTATATATATATGTGTGTATGTATATATTGTATATATATGTATGTATGTATACATATATATATATAATGTATATATATATATATTGTGTATATATATATATATATATATATATATATATATATATGTATATATATATATATATATGTATATACAATGTAACACTGATTGCTACCTCTAAGAAAGAACAAAATCATATACAAATCCAAAACCAGAAGAAAAGGAGGATTTACTACAACACCTGCATATCTTTAAATAAGCACAGGCAAGTCGTGCGGTATATAACTTCTACAGAAAGCAGTTTAAATGAACACTTTCTGCTAGCTCAGACATCCTGTCTAAGCTGCTTAGAGATCATTACGACATATGTAATTATACCTTCTGCATGCATCAAACCATGCTCCCCACATGTAGGCTCCTACACTTGAAAGACAGGACCTACCACACATCAAGCAGCACATAATCTTTGTTTACAGTAGGGGAGCAAGAAAGAAATCCAGCAAGTCTAGTCGAAAAGTAAGTATCCTTGGGAGTGTCCTGTTCTCTTGCTGGTAAACCTTCCCAAACTAATGACAAGGAGAAAGACAAAGAAAGCAAACTTTCTTAGCCTAAGTTTGATAACCAAGTCTACACCCGCAACTTGCAGGCTCAATCCACACAGGCTGTCAAGTGTGTAGTAAACCTCTGGGCGCACAGACATTTGGTGGGGACACCTCAAGGACATTCCAATAAGGATGATGTATACATTTCCTGCCTCCTCTCGTGGACAGCTGATGGAAAGCACAATCTTGATTTTCCATAATATTAGAGACAGCTGGCGGCACACACACCAGAGACAAACAAACTCAGGCTATGAGAGAAAAAGCTTTGGACAATGCATAGCCTAGGATATTTTTTGTGTGCGTCTAACCAACTCTGCTACAAAGCCATGCCATAGACCCTCCTGCTGATCCCTCTTATTAGCCATCCTTCAAACTTAAGGCCTTTCTTGGGGAGATGCAAGTTTCTGAGATGTTCAAGGACATGTAAGCACTTGTGTCAGTTCTATGTTGCATGCTCTCTCCCCAAGCTGTCAAGTACTGGCAAGTACTGGGTTAAGATCTGACAAAATTGTAAAGCCTTTAAAGTGGCACTACAATTAAATATTAAACACAGGAATGCTTCAACAAGATACATTAAGGTCAGAACTTTAACTGTATATCAGAAATGCTGAGTAAGCAAATGGCTGTAGCTAAGGGAGAAAAGTTAAGTACTCACCATAATTTTCTATCTGTATTGTCCATTTTCAGTCTTCCTCAACAAATGGGTTTAGCTGACTCAGCCATTTCTTCCAGATCATATAACACAAACTCTCAAGCTCCTCCACTTTACCCACAATGCCCCAGCCACCTAACATACCTCAGATCTAGTTTGCTGCCCGTAGATTAATAGAGTGCTGGAAATTAAGAAAAAAAAAAAACGGAAGCTGGAGCTCAAACAAGGAAAGTACAGTTGTGTACACTTACCATAAATTTAGATGTTAAGATTGTATTCACTGTTACAGTCCTAACAAATGGGTTATCTGGCTCCCAGTAGCCCTCAGTCGGCCATAATACCAAATCTAAGTAAAAACGACGTCGGTTGCTGTCGGTTCTCAAAGACGTCAGGGCGTCCGGTACAAGAGAGGCAGCCGACGTCACCTCCTCAGTCCTTCTTGCCATAACGGTCAGGAGCCCCCAGAAAGTAATCTTAAATCAAAAACCAATCTGACAAATAACAAATTAAGCCTGTACCTTAGGAAAAAAGAATAGGAGAGGACCACAAAAAGGGGGAAGGAGGGAGGGAAACCAGGACTGCAACAGTGAATACACTAGAACATCTACATTTATGTTAAGTGTACACAACTGTACTATGTTCATCGTGGTTTCACTGCTGCAGTCCCAACAAATGGGCTGATTACCAAAGCCCAGAGAAAGGGGGGGGGGCAACAGCATCAAGGGTTGGAGATAATGCCCTGCAACACCGCAGTGGCAAACCCTGCCCTGGCTCTGGAAAAAAGATGCAAATTATAATGCTTTGTGAAAGTATGAACAGAAGACCATGTGGCAGCCTCCAAAATGTCTTTAGTAGGGACACCCCTTAGAAAGGCTGCCGAAGTTGAAGCCACCCTAGTACAGTGGGTCCTAACCCCTTGAGGCGGAGCTTTGCCATGAAAAGAATAACTAAAAGTAATGCAGTGTGCAATCCATTTAGAAATGGTATGCTTGGAAATAAGCCTTGTCCTGGGCTCCAGGGGCAAAACTGACCAATAACTGCTGATTTCCGAAGGTCCTTAGTCCTGTCCAGGTAAAAGCTGAACTGTCTGTGCACATCAAGCGAATTTAGGATCCTTTCACCTCTACTGTGAGGATTAGGAAAGAAGGTAGGAAGGTGTATGGACTGATTAAGAGTCAGGCTGGAAACCACCTTAGGCATAAAGAAGGGATTAGTCCTCAGAGAGACTATCTGCATGGAAAATAAGGAAAGGCTCCACGGCCATCAAAGCTTGCAGCTCCAAAACCCTCTTTGCTGAAGTTATAACCAAGAGGAAGGTGGTCTTCCAAGAGAGAAACTTTAAATCTGCAGAGGCAGCTGGCTCAAAAGGAGGAAGAGTGAGTTTCTCCAGAACAATATTAAGATGCCAGGCTGGAGTAGGTGCTGCTCTGGGTGGTTTTAGATTGCAAGCACCTCTGAGAAACATTTTCAACAGAGAATGAGACAAAATGGGCTGTTCAAGAGAACAATGTGCAGAGATGGCTGAAGCATGGATCTTGACAGAGGAAAAAGAAAGGCCACCCTGAAGCAAACCAGCCAGGTATTCCAGGATCAGAGGAAGGGTAGGTTGAGAAACAGACTCCCCTCTAGCCTGCAAACATTTAGAGAACCTTTCCCATTTGCCCCCACAGGATTACCTAGTGCTAGGCCTCCTGGCCTCCCTCAGCATGCCAATCATCTGTTGGGAAAGGGAAGGAGTCATACAATGAGCCATGCTGCCAATTGGAGAGACTGAAGTTGAGGATGTAGAATGTTTCCCCTTTCCTGAACCAAAAGATCTGGCTTCAGAGGAAGATGCCAAGGAGGAAGAGGGAAGAAACTGTGAAGCAGCGGATACCAATGCTGTCTGAGCCAGTCCGGAGCTATGAGAATAGTCCTTGGATGTTCATCCCTGATCTTCACTAGTACTCTGGGAAGAAGAGGAGGAGGGAAGGCATACACCGATAGCAACGTCCAAGGGAAGGACAGAGCATCCACTTTCCAGGCTCTGCTGAGCTGCTGTCTGGTGCAAAAGAGAGGTAGCAGATTGTTGTCTGGGAAGGAGAAAAGATCCACCTGAGGAGTGCCCCAATGTTGACTGATGCTGTAAAAGACTGCTTTGTTCAGCTGCCACTCGTGGGGACCCAGGGTTTGCCTGCTCAACTGGTCTGTCAAAACATTGAGCCTTCCTGGAAGAAACTGAGCTAGAAGATACAAGTCCAGGGATGCTGCCATGGACCAAAGATTCATGCTTTTCCTGCACAGGGGTAAGAGCGAGTCCCTCCCTGCTTGTTGATGTACCACATGACTGCAATGTTGTCTGTCCTGACAAGCAGGGTGCCTGGAGAAAGAAGATGCTTGAAAGCCAGTAAGGCCTGCTGAACTGCAATCAACTATTTTAGATTTATGTGCAGGTGCATCTGGTGGCTTCGCCCTTGTGCCTGTGCGTGCATCTGCCATCCAGGTGTGCTCTCCAGGCGTAGTCTGATGCATCTGTAGTCAGAACTTGAGTGGCAAGAGGTGTCCGGGGTGTTGAATGAATGCCTTTGTTTTGTAGACAGGCTGTTGCTCACCATAGAAACTCCGTCTGCAGAGATGGAAGCAAAGGAGTCATCATATCCAGGTCCTCTGTGTGTTGACACCAAATGTTCTTGAGTTACCATTGCCATTTCCTCATATGCAGTCTTGCATATGGAATCATG
Source organism: Protopterus annectens (assembly GCF_019279795.1). Lineage (NCBI taxonomy): Eukaryota > Metazoa > Chordata > Ceratodontiformes > Protopteridae > Protopterus > Protopterus annectens. Next base: position 734,159,160 of record NC_056737.1, on the reverse strand, counting down.
AGAATACAAGATGCCATGAATCCCAGAGCTTGCAGGTATTTCCTTGCAGGGAGCTGGGACAGGCTTGCCAAGTCCTTGAAGTAAACTGAAGCTGTCTGCTTCGCCTGGGTGAGATGCATCATCTGGGCGGCTGTGTTCAGACTCTCTCTCTGGAATGTTGTCTTCTTGGATGGTACAATTTTTGATTTTTTTACATTGAGACTGTAACCTAGGGAAGAAGGAAGCGTATTTATGAATTCCAGATCCTTTAATAACTGTTCTTGAGAACTTGCTTGAATCAGACAGCCGTCCAAGTATGGGTAAATCTGAATTTTTTCGCCTGCAAAGCAAACGACTGGGGCAGGCACTTTTTTATCTACTGCTCCCAGTATTTTCACAAAGGGCAGCGCAGAGAATTGGTAATGTTGCTCACCCACTCAAACTAAAGTGCTGCCTGCAACTTTCCCTGATAGGAATGTACAGATAAGCCTCTTTGAGATCCAAAAGTTACCAGCCAGGAATCCTTTTCTGGAAGTGGTAGCAACTGATGTACAGTGAGTGTTTTGAACTTTGGAATTACTAGAAAAGAGTTCAGAAATGGAAAGATCCAGGATAGGGATGCCAGGTGCCTTTTGGAACTAGGAAAAGCCTGAATAAAAGCCCTGGCCTACCTGCTGCAGAAGGCAGCAGAAAAGGACCAGGGACTGATTCTATCTCCCAGATGAGAAAGAGACAAAATTTGTTTTTCTACTTCTGCCCTTTGGTTTGGAGGAATGTCCGGGAATCCCTTGGGAGCTGGAAAGGTGCAGAAAGAAAGCTTGTCCCCTAGGGACACCATCTGAGCCCTCATATTTGTTGCCTGTGATAGTGGCTCCAGACATCTGCAAAAGGGACAACCTTCCCCTAAAAGGACCTCCTCCGCAAGCAAGCAAGAACAGGCAGAAGTTGTAAAAAGTCATTGAGAGTGTTTTGACTGAATGTGCAGGCTTGAGCTTCCCCTTGTAGGAAGTGGAAACCTGCCAACGCCCAGACCTTTGAGAGGTAGCCCCTCCAGAAGATTTGTAACCTTCTAGTTCTGGAAATCCTGTTCTGTCTGCTGGTACTCAGGAAAGGCTCCAACTTTGAAGGGTAACTCCTGCTAAAGTGAGGGGGGTTGAACTTGCAGAAAATCCTTAATAGCTCTGGTGCATGGACTTGGCCTTATCCTCCATCGCTCTTCAGTACCTCTTCCGCTTTGCTGCACAAAAACACTAACTTTATGCAAAGGTACATCCAAAAGCTTAGCCTCGATTGGCAGGTTCTGGAAGAGGCTGTTCTCTGAGCCAAGTTGCTTCCTTCTAATAACAGATCCAGTAGCCAGGCAGCCCTTGCTGGAGGCCCTCTAAGGATGTCAAAACCACAATGCAGAATGCTTATTGACCAGACTGGCTGAATTCAGTAAATCCTGCATATCCTTACTCTCTGCCACAAAGAGGTACACTTGCTATCCCAGACTTAATAGCCAGGCCAAGGTGTGCTGCTTGGTAATGCCAGCTGCATGAAAAAAGACAATTTTAGGCCTCTAATAGCTGAAGGGCTGCCAGAGGTAAAAACCTTCTTGTCTCCACCTATTCAGGTTCCTAAACTCCCTGTAAGAGGGAACAGGATTCCTGGTAACAAATGGCTTAACCTCATTGGAGCCCTGACAAATAACCTCTGGATCAGCCAATGGTTTCCTGAAAAGAAACAGATTAGAATTCAGGGACTCTGTAGGTGTATCGGCTGTCAGGTTCTGGGAGCAGGAGGAACCAAATTTGCGAGACAAGCCGAATTTTCCAGAAAACATCAACAACTTCCAACACAGGGGGAATAGCAAGAGGCCTGCATGTTGAGGTACTAACAGAAACTCTAATCCGTTTCTCTTGGATTGGGATAATCCTGAATTTGGGCCATTATGTTCTCTGAGGGTATTTAAAGCATCACTAAAAGAGAAATCCTCTGGAGGAGAGGCTAAGGCGGGATTGCACCCTCTGCATCTGGAACCCCTGAAAAGAGAAAAGCTCTGAGAAAATTCCTCTTCATCAGCAGAAATGCTGGAAGAATCTCAGAACTTGAGCAAGACAAAGCCCTCCTCAGGGGAAACATCCCTTACCCTTTTAGGAGAAGCTGAGAACCCCATGGGAAGGGAGAGTCAAATACCAAATTATTAGCCATTTTAACCATTTGGGATTGAGGGGGGAAACAAGAACCTGAGCCTGCCTTTCACAGGCTTACGATGTAAGATTTACCTGCAAGCCTGAAGGTTTCGGGAGGCCTGGGAACCAAAGTTGTAAAAATTCAGAGGTAGAAAGAAGTTGTCTTGCAGTCAGAACGCAAAACAGGAGGCTCTCAGACACTGAAGTTAGCTTAGCGCTCTGGCTCCAGCAAAAGAGGTGACAGGTAGAAAGCAAAATGGAGGGCTGAAGGCCTAAGGGACTCCTGACTCAATCAAGGCCTGTGGGTTGTGGCGATCAGTGGGGACTGCAGGGACTGCAAAATGTCTCACTGATTACCGGCCTGACCAGCTTTGTACCAACCTTAACCTTATCAGAGGACTTAGCTTGAGGCCTGTCGCTGTCAAGTATCCTTACATTTCTTTTGAACATTCAAACCTCGAAGACCGAAGATGCCATACCAATGAACTTAGGGCAAACTCCAAAATGCCTGGCCAAAATCTTTTGGGGGGAAAAAAAAAAACCCCTGGGGGGCCCCTTTAAGGGAAAAGATCCCCAGGGTTTCCGGGGGGAAGGGCTGAAAAATTGGGGAAAACCAAAAAGGGAATTCCAGGGCCTTTTTTCCTGCACAGGGGTAAGAGCGAGTCCCTCCCTGCTTGTTGATGTACCACATGACTGTAATGTTGTCTGTCCTGACAAGCAGGGTGCCTGGAGAAAGAAGATGCTTGAAAGCCAGTAAGGCCTGCTGAACTGCAATCAACTATTTTAGATTTATGTGCAGGTGCATCTGGTGGGCGTTCTAACGTCCTTGTATGCATCTGCCATCCAGGTGTGCTCTCCAGGCGTAGTCTGATGCATCTGTAGTCAGAACTTGAGTGGCAAGAGGTGTCCGAAAAGGAATGCCTTTGTTTTGTAGACAGGCTGTTGCTCACCATAGAAACTCCGTCTGCAGAGATGGAAGCAAAGGAGTCATCATATCCAGGTCCTCTGTGTGTTGACACCAAATGTTCTTGAGTTACCGTTGCCATTTCCTCATATGCAGTCTTGCATATGGAATCATGAGAATACAAGATGCCATGAATCCCAGAGCTTGCAGGTATTTCCTTGCAGGGAGCTGGGACAGGCTTGCCAAGTCCTTGAAGTAAACTGAAGCTGTCTGCTTCGCCTGGGTGAGATGCATCATCTGGGCGGCTGTGTTCAGACTCTCTCTCTGGAATGTTGTCTTCTTGGATGGTACAATTTTCGATTTTTCCACATTGAGACTGTAACCTAGGGAAGAAGGAAGCGTATTTACGAATTCCAGATCCTTTAATAACTGTTCTTGAGAACTTGCTTGAATCAGACAGCCGTCCAAGTATGGGTAAATCTGAATTTTTTTCTGCCTGCAAAAAGCAACGACTGGGGCTAGGCACTTTGGCTTATCTACTGCTCCCAGTATTTTCACAAAGGGCAGCGCAGAGAATTGGTAATGTTGCTCACCCACTCAAACTAAAGTGCTGCCTGCAACTTTTCCTGATAGGAATGTACAGATAAGCCTCTTTGAGATCCAAAAGTTACCAGCCAGGAATCCTTTTCTGGAAGTGGTAGCAACTGATGTACAGTGAGTGTTTTGAACTTTGGAATTACTAGAAAAGAGTTCAGAATGGAAAGATCCAGGATAGGATGCCAGGTGCCTTCTTTTTTGGAACTAGGAAAAGCCTGGAATAAAAGCCCTGGCCTACCTGCTGACCAGGGACTGATTCTATTTCTCCCAGATGAGAAAGAGACAAAATTTGTTTTTCTACTTCTGCCCTTTGGTTTGGAGGAATGTCCGGGAATCCCTTGGGAGCTGGAAAGGTGCAGAAAGAAAGCTTGTCCCCTAGGGACACCATTCTGAGCACTCATTTGTTGCCTGTGATAGTGGCCCAGACATCTGCAAAAAGGGACAACCTTCCCCCTAAAGGACTCTCCCGGCAAGCAAGAACAGGCAGAAGTTGTAAAAAGTCATTGAGAGTGTTTTGACTGAAATGCAGGCTTGGAGCTTCCCCCTTTAGAAGTGGAAACCTGCCAACGCCTAGACCTTTGAGAGGTAGCCCCCTAGAAGATTTGTAACCTCTAGTTCTGGAACGGTTCTGTCTGCTGGTATCAGGAAAGGTCCAACTCTTGGAAGGGTAACTCCTGCTAAAGTGAGGGGGTTGAACTTGCAGAAAATCCTTAACAGTTTGCATGGACTTGGCCTTATCCTCCATCGTCTTCAGTACCTCTTCCGCTTTGCTGCCAAAAACACTAACTTTATGCAAAGGTACATCCAAAAGCTTAGCCTCGACAGGTTCTGGAAGAGGCTGTTCTCTGAGCCAAGCGTGCCTTCTAATAACAGATCCAGTAGCCATAGCCCTGCTGGAGGCCTCAAGGATGTCAAAACCACAATGCAAAGAATGCTTATTGACCAGACTGGCTGAATTCAGTAAATCCTGCATATCCTTACTCTCTGCCAAAAGAGGTACACTTGCTATCCCAGACTTAATAGCCTCCAAGGTGTGCTGCTGGTACGTCAGCGTATGAAAAAGACAATTTGTAGCCCTAATAGCTAGGCTGCCAGAGGTAAAAACCTTCTTGTCCCACCTATCTAGGTTCCTAAACTCCCTGTAAGAGGGAACAGGATTCCTGGTAACAATGGCCTTAACTCCTTTGGAGCCCTGACAAATAACCTCTGGATCAGCCAATGGTTTCCTGAAAAGAAACAGATTAGAATCAGGGACTCTGTAGTATCGGTCAGGTTTCCTGGGAGCAGGAGGAACCAAATTTGGAGACAAGGAATTTTCCAGAAAAACATCAACAACTTCCAACACAGGGGGAATAGCAAGAGGCCTATGCTGAGGTAACTACAGAAACTCCCTAATCCGTTTCTTGGATTGGGGATAATCCTGAATTTCCCATTTAATATGTTCTCTGAGGGTATTTAAAGCATCACTAAAAGAGAAATCCTCTGGAGGAGAGGCGAAGGGATGGACTCCTCTGCATCTGAACCCTGAAAAGGAGAAAAAGCCTGAGAAAATTCCTCTTCATCAGCAGAAATGCTGGAAGAATCAGAACTTGAGCAAGACAAAGCCTCAGGGGAAACATCCCTACTCCTTTTAGGAGAAGGCTGAGAACCCCTAATAAGAGTCAACAAATCATTAGCCATTTTAACCATTTGGGATTGAGGGGGAACAAGAACCTGGAGCCTGCCTTTTCACAGGCTTACGTATGTAAGATTTACCTGCAAGCCTGAAGGTTTCGGGAGGCCTGGAAACCGCCAAAGTTGTACCAGAGGTAGAAAGAAGTTGCTTGCAGTCAGAACGCAAAACAGAGGCTTCAGACACTGAAGTTAGCTTAGCGGCTCTGGCTCCAGCAAAAGAGGTGACAGGTAGGAAGCAAAATGGAGGCTGAAGGCCTAAGGGACTCTGACTCAATCAAGGCCTGTGGTTGTACATCAGTGGACTGCAGGGACTGCAAAAATGTCTCACTGATTACCGCCTGACCAGCGACCAACCTAACCTTATCAGAGGACTTAGCTTTCTGAGGCCTGTCGCGGTCGTTATCCTTACATTTCTTTGGAACATTCGAAACCTGAAGACCGGAAGATGCCATACCAATGAACTTAGGGCAAACTCCAAAATGCCTGGCCAAAATCTTAGCCCTATGATGGATAGTATGCGAATTAAAAGAGGCACAGAGATCACACTTGGGAACGTCATGGTTAAGGCCTAAACAAATAATGCAATAGGAATGAAAATCTCTATGGGGAATCTGCTTTCCACAGGTAAGGCAATTAACTTTTTCTGACATTCGTTAAGGCAAGAAAAGAGGATCCCCAACGGGGTACTTAGCTGTAGTAGACTACAACTCTTGTAGTCCGAAACCAAAGGTAAACTGCCGACCAGCACTCGTGCATGAAAAGCTTATGCTTCGGGCTCCATGGGAAGGAAGACAGAGGAAGTGACATCGGCTGTCTCCTTTTGTGCCAGATGCCCTGACGTCCTTGGCAACAGACGTCATTTTTACTTACCTTTGGTATTCTGGCCGAATGAGGGCTAGCTTGAGCTGGATAAACCCATTTGTCAGGAATGCAACAGTGAAACATGATCAGAGAGGCTCCTCCAAAACTCTGTTCTATCCAGGAGTTAAACAAGGAGAAGGTAGGTAGGTGGGAAGTTGAAGGATGAAAATGGACAACACAGATGGAATGTTATGGCAAGTACATAACTTTTTATCTGATGTTGTCATTTTCATTTATTCCTCAGAAATTGGGACAGAGTTCCCAGCTACCTAAATCCTGGGAGGATTCTAAGGATATCCTGGAGCTTAGCTGAATCAAGGGTTGGTCATCCCCTAGAGATCAGATTAAATTTGTAAAGAGCAATAAAGGCATGAGGATTAGCCTAAGCTGCAGCCGCAAAAAGCACCTAAGGACGTTCTAAACAAAAAGCCCAAAGAGGTCACCACAAACCTTGTGGAATGGGCTCTTGGAAGCTTTGGAAAAGGTAAACCCACTTTCTCATAAACCAAGGTAATACAGTCAATTTGGCTAAAGTCATTTTAGATACTGGTTTGGCTAGTTTTGAATCAGAAAAGGAAATAAACAATTGTTCAGATTTTCTCAAATCTTTGGTTCCGTGAAGGCAAAAGTGCAACTGTTTGTGGACATCAAAAGATGCAACATACATTCCCATTTGTTTGAAAAGTTAGGAAAGACGAATGGGAAACTAATGCCCCAATTAATAGTAGATTCCAACACCACCGCTGGTAAAAAGGAAGGAATGGTCCATAAAGAAACCCTATCCTTCTGAAAAAATAAAATAAGGAGGTTTAGAAGACCGGGCTTGAAGCTCAGAAATTCTTCTGGCAGAAGTGCTAGCAACTAGGAAAACAGTTTTCCAGGTCAAAAATTACAGATCAGACCTAGTTGATGGTTCAAAGTGTGTGTGGGGGGAGGGGTTAAGACACAGCCAGACGAACAATATTTAGAATCCAGGGAGGAGTAGAATCCTTTAAAGGAGGTCTAAATAGGTAAATTCCTCTGAGAAAGGCTTTACAAATCTTGGAGGAAGCTGAAGTAGGATTATTTACTCCTATATGAAAGCTGGAAATGGCCAATTGTACTCTGATAGTTTTAGAGCTAGCACCCTCACTGGCAATTGTAGCTAAAAAGTCAAGAATCCTTGAAATTGGTGATGAAACGGGGTCTAAATTCTTTTTGTGTGCCCAAAAATGAACCTTTATCAACTACTTAAAAATTTTCCTAGCTTTATGAGAAGATAAGATATGACAGATGGAAGAAAAGAAGCTGGACTGTCTAGCAACCAATGGAACTGGAGAAACCATGCAGTCAACCTTGATGCTTGAAATGTCCAACTGAGTCATGCCTGTTGGATGACACAGGAAGTCTGGGGTTAGATCCAAAACACATGGAGGATGTATAAAATGACGCCAAAGGAAGGGAAACCAGATATGAAGAGACAAGTAAGGTGCAATGAGAATAACTGTGCTCTTTAATCGAGATGCTTTCTGGAGAAATTTGGGGATGAGGGGTAACAAAGTGTAAGCATAAAGGAGACTAGAGAGTCAAGAGTGAAGTACAGCATCCCTCGGGGACCCGAGGAGGGGTATCAGGACAAAGAACCTGCGGCACTTGTTGAGGAGAGACATGAAAAAGCCACAGCACGGTTTCCCCCCATCAATGGAAAACCATCTCAGACACGTTGATATTGAGAGACCACCTGTGAGGCATCCGAATGGACCTGCTTAACTTGTATGCAATAATGTTGGACTTCCCCATGATGTGTGTTGCTATCAGAAAGTGATTGTAGTTAGTCACATATTGCCATACTCTCATAGCTTCTTGACAAAGAGGGCAAGATTTGGTTCCTCCTTGTTTGCTGATGTACGAGATCACCGAGATAGTTTCCCGTCTGAATCACAATAGTCCCAGTTGGGAGTCTGGCTTGAAAGGCCTGCAATACTAGGAAGACCACTCTCATTTCCAGGACACCGATATGCATGTTGACCTCTTAAGGGGACCATGGGCCTTGGATTGCCCTTACCAATAAGTGCCCCCCTCCCCTACCTAAACCTGATGTAATTGGCATCAGTGCTTACTATGGCATTGGACTGAGGGAGAACAAAGGGACAGCCTTCTTGTATTTCACTGAAGTGAATACACCAGAGAAGGTAACGCTTGCAAGCTTGAGTTATCTTCACTGGCCTGGATAATGGGTGTTGGAGAAAAGACTACTGAGTTGCAACTGTCCATTGGAGGATTTTCATATACAACCTGGCCAACAGTACAAGGACTAATTGCTGACATGGATCCCAAGACTTGAAGTATCAGACGCAAAACAGAAAAATTCTGAATAATCTTTTTGACTTGGAACTGGAGAGAAGCTGTTTGGTTGGCTGTATTGAAATGAGTACCGATGGATTCAAAGTTCAAGTTAGTTTGAGTTAAGATTTGCTTTAATTGACAAACATTCCCAGACGAGACCACACCTGGAGTTAGTCCCTTGCTTGAATTAGTTGATGCCTGGTTGGAGCGGTCAGGAGCTAGTCATCCAGGTATAGAAACGCACATAATCACAGCAGTCTCAGGTGAGCTGTTATAACTGCCATGCACTTGGCGGTCACCCTGGGGGCTGTGTTGAGAAGAAAGTCCAGTGCCTCTGAACTGGTAAAGACAGACTCCCAGCTGGAAGCGTACATATCCTCTGGATCATCTGTTCTTTTTGACAGGATAGTACGCATCAAGATCTACCAAGCACATCCAGTCATCCTCGTGCAAAAATGGCAGAATGAACTGAACCATGACAATCCGAAGTTTCGTATACTGAACAAATTAATTTAGTTTGTTGAGATCAGAAATTACTCTCAAGTCCCATGTCTTTTTTGGCACTAAAAAGAATCCTGAATAAGTTCCGGTCTATCTCTGTTCTGGCGGTACTTCTTGGATGACACTTTTTTCTATCAGCTTTTTTGTTTTTAGTGTTGTTACTTCCCTCTGACTGGGTGGAACACCAAGGATTTTCTCCGAAACTGATGGAGTGAAAGGGAAAACGGTATGACAACCTTTGGATATTATCAATGCATCCATGAATCTTGTGTGATTTCTAGCCAGGCTCTCTATTGCAGGGATAGACAACCCCCAACTTCCTCCAGAGATGGACAGTCGAGTCTCTATTTAAGGGTGCTGACAGAATTTGTCTGAGAAGGAATCTCTAGAAACCTGATTATGTGGACTACCTTTGTTGCAAGGGGCGGTGGCTTCCATTTGAATTTCCACCTCTGCCCCTGGAGGGAACTTTCTCCACATGTATCTTGAAAGGGACCCTGGGATTTCTACAACCACATCTTTCTACAACTTCATTTATAGAAAAAGATCATGGAGGAGTAAAAAGCATACACCCAAAGCAGAGAGTGTTGTCCCTTCCTGTTCACACCTAAAGGGTGAATCTTTAATTTTGGGGCCAAACAATGAGGTTCCATTAAAGGGTGCATTAAAAAAGAGGATTTGAAGGGTTCCATAAACTTACACAAGTGCATCCATGCATATCTCCTAATGGACATGCCTGAACCAATCACCCATGAGGTACCTTTAGCAGCATGAGAGATAAGCTGCATGGACAAGTTAGAAATAGACTGAAGGGAAGGCAACTGTGAGGAAATGGTACTCCCTTCTTCAGAAGATATGGTCCTAGAGAGTGATTTGGTTCACTCTTTGATCACATTTCTCCACAGTATTGTGAAATGTGCCAAATAATTCAGTGACCTAACAGAGAAGGTCACTGAAACATAGAGATGGTTCCCAAATTTGTCCAATGCCCTAGGCACCCTGTTAGGATAGTGGACACAAACCCTGTTCTGCTAGTTCCTTTCTAGTGGCTACTGCTATGACCATGTCATCAACAAGTACCCCTTTACTCCAGTGTGGTTGATCTTTAGGTAGCGCAAGGACCTTGTCTGGTCTCTTGGGTACAGGCTCAACTGTGTCTTGTTCCTTCCAAGCCCATCCAGAGACTAAATCTAGGAGCGCACTGACAGGCAGAGTCAATGAGGAGGTAGAGAGGCCAGACCCAAAGACCTCCAAAAACACGGATTCCTCTTGGGAAGGGTTACTAGGGGATCACCCACCCCTTTGTTTGAGTAGTTCTGAGATGTCATCATCGGGTTGTGATCTGGGATACACTTCTCCCTCATCAAAATCAGTGTCTTCAGTGACCGACTCTTGTGGAGAGTCTAAGTGCCCCCTTTTGCACTTTCTCTTCCAAGGGACCTCCTCAGTGCGATGCTACAGGGAAGTACTGGAAGAGATAACCATACCCTGCTGGGTGGCCTGGATATTGGTTTGGGCTGGCAGTACCAGTGAAATGGATGAATGAAGCTCTGGATGCAAAAACTGATGGAGACAGGGAAGTCAGATCCAAACTGGAAGGGATGTCTGAACTCTAGATATAGAGAATACTCTCTTCACTACCTCGAAAACAGAGTGCCTGGGAGAAACAGAAAGATCTGACAAAGCAGGCTTGTGGATCTTCAGCTCCCACTGTCCTGCAGGCAAACCACCTAAGAAGGGGAGCTAGAGCAGAGTCATACAACACTGATACTCTGAGGACTTTGGACTCTAAACCAACACCACAAAGTTGGCGCCAATGCTGCGGCTATGAGAGTCTTCTGGCTCTGAGAAACTATCAGAGTCAAAGAAGCCAAAATCTTTCGATCAGAGAAAGATGACTATAAGGCTTTCAGATCTAAGAGCTCCAAAACCGAAGCCCAGATCAGGGAAAGAGCTAGGATAGTGGTGTGGCTCTATGGAGGGTCTCCAGACCCAATGGGGTCACAGCCAAAAGGCCTCTCATTTGAATCTGCATCCTGAGCAACTTCCTCATCACCCTATACAGATCTGCTTGGGATAAGTTTCTGGAAGGCCCAAGAGAGGAACCAGTAGAAGGCGGCCTCGAATGACATCTAGCAGAGTGCTCAAGAAAAAATTAAGGGAGCCTATATGTGATCAGTTCTGAGACCAAAGTTGGAGAATGGATCTGGGAGATCTTCTGGATTGCAACTTTGGATCTGACAAAATAAGATCAGATTTTCTTGAAAGTTTAGTCACAGGCGTCAAAGATGGAGCTGAAGTTGAAGTCGAAGCAGAAGAATGATCCAGGATCTCTTACAAGAGACTCTGGCTACAGAGTCGCCCTTTTCTTTTCTCTTGGTGGTTTGAGCACCAGCAGCCACACAGGAATGTTTAGAGGGAAGTAAGCCCTAAGAATTAATGTGTTCTTCACGTCTACAATGGCACAGTTGTTGAAGCCCTTGCTTCTCACACTAGACATCTAGATGTTTAGGGCCTAGACAGTAAACACACTCAGTGTGGGCATCTAATTTGGGGGTTTTATGCCCACACTCCACATATTTCTTTAGGCCAGACAGCTTACCTGACATGTTGAACTGGTGAGGTAAGCAAAATAGAAAACCAGAAGATAGAAAAAAAAAACTTGAAAAGATGAGAAAAAATTACCAACAGTGGTAAAACTAGTAGTACTATAAAAGTACCAGAACAGGGAAAGGCCTACCAGCAAATGTATTAGTACTCAAGAGTACGAGAGGGAAAATATTATTCTACATACACACATATATATATATATATATATATATATATATATATATATATATATATATACACACACACACACACACACACACACACATATATATATATATATATATATATATATATATATATATATATATATATATATATACACACACACACACATATATATATATATATATATATATATATATATATACACACACATATATATATATATATATATATATATATATATATATATATATATATATATATACACACACATATATATATATATATATATATATATATATACACACACACACACATATATATATATATATATATATATATATATATACACACACACACACACATATATATATACACACACATATATATATATATACACACACACACACATATATATATATATATATATATATACACACACACACATATATATATATATATATATATATATATATATATATATACATATATACACACACACACACACACACACATATATATATATATATATATATATACACACACACACACACACACACACGTATACATACATATATATATATATATATATATATATATATATATATATATACACATACATACAAAAACACAAAATTACACAAATATATATATACATATATATATTATATACACACACACATTGATATATGCATATAAAGGGCTAAAGGAAGGAAAAAGTAATACTAGATAACAGAATGGATTTTTAAAGACAAAATAAAGTTAAGCTTACTGAGCAGTGAGAATTATTAGAAAGTTATACCCAAAGCTCAAGAGCCTACAATCTATGTCTGACCGCAATGGCAGCAAATGAGATCCAAGGTATGTTAGGTGATTGTGGTATTATGAGTAAAGGATGGAGCTCAACGGTTCAAATGCTCTACGATCTGGAGGAGGCAGAGTCGGATCAGATCGAAACCCAGCTATTGAGGAATGAATGAAAATGACATGATGCTTTTGAACTAGGTTACCACATCTGAATTGCACAAGCATATTATGGCCTTGCTAAGTTTAATGCTACAGGCTGCCAAAAGAGAGAATTACTAGAAAATGTAAATCAAATTCTGTACTAATGGTAGATTAAGTAATGCATATTGGAAAGGAGATAAAAGAATTGGAGGTGGGCCCTTTAGAAAACGGAAGGAGCAAATAACAGAAATAAATGGAATTTGCAGGAGCAATCCTTGCAGCACAATGTTCAGGAGGAGGAGGAGTGAGGTTTAAGGGAAGGCAGGATTTGAACAATTTACATGCAATGCTGGAGTGAATGATATTGTTAAAGAAAGCACGCACGTATAATGCATGAAGTTTATGAAAAGTTTTTTAAAAAAAATTTATAACTGTGTACCCATGGCATTAAGTGTGTGAAGTTAAGGTTTTATGATGAGAATCTTAAATGCAGAAAAACAACAGATAACTGGGGGGCCATTGAGCTGAATTAGCCCCTTGGTCCACCACAGAGCAAGGCATGTGTGCCAGAAACAGTCTATGTGCTTCCAAGCATGGGGGAGAGAACTTTTCAAGCTCTGCTACGCTAGACCATACAAAAGGAATAAATTCTAATGGTTGCCCACTTCTCAATGATCAGCTTAATGAGAGCCTTCAATGTCAGACCTATCTCATGAAGTACTTAGCTTTGATAATAACACAGTGCACAGGAATCCTCCAGAATATCTCTGAGGATTTCAGAAAGTACAGCTGTATACACTTACCATAAATGTAGATGTAAAGAGCGTATTCACTGTTGCAGTCCTGACTTGTGGGATCTCCCGCAGTGGGAGCCCTTGGCTGGCCTGACTACCAGAGATAAAGCTCCCTCCTCCTACAGCTGGCAGACACCCTGACCAACGCCAGTATGCACTGGTATAAGTGAGTGAGCTGACATGATCTCAGTTCTTTCTTGCCAGAACTTGAAGCAGAGATTCAGTCAGTACATCTGTCAGTCCGCACTAAAACTACAGCCTTTTGGAGAAACAGTGACAGCTTTTCACTAAATGCTGCTTAATTTTCTTTCCACAAGGTGCAGTGGACCATGGAGTGACAGCAGTTAAGACAGAGGGTTGAGGACAAAGCCCCCTCCCCAATGAGGGCAGAAGGGAAGGCCTAGCTACTAAAAGAACACATTTGTTTTGGTTCATTTGCTCATAAACCTTACAGTCTTAAAGCATGTCACATTAGATATGTACCTGGACTAAGTTTCTAGATGCGTGTTCAAGATATTTGCAACTCCGTGTTTGTCGTTTCAAACTATATACAAGTACTATACCTCTACCTTGTCATACGATGAAGTTTTCCTCCCAGAATCTTTTCATCAAATGAATACTGAACATATGGATATATCCAGCAAAAATGAAATGATCAAGAAAGCAGAACTTAATAAATGTTATGAACGTATACTTGTAAATTTTACCAAAAGTAAGACAATCATTAAGGTGATCTCTGCTCATCAGTAATCATTTTAGCAAGTTTCAAGAAATTGAAATGAGAGACCATAAAGTTCACTAAACCATTCAGTCCCATAACAAAACTTTTTTAGCATTACTCTAAAAATTCTACTCCCAAGAGAACACTATGCAATAAAAACATACCTTTGTTGCAACTGTTCTACTTCAAGATTCATACATGACTGCAAAAGAGAAAAACAAAGTTTATACAACTGCTGATAGGAAAGGGTCTCTCAATTATTCTATCTGAAGTTCATAATGTATGCCACAGTATGTTTTACAGTTTGCCTTGCAACTACTGATAAATTTGAGGTATAGGACTATCTGATAACATTCTGTAAACTAGAACACTAATACACAATGTAAAAAAAAACAAGTAGACCTACACTAGTTTCAACTAAAAATAAAAACAGCAGACATTCAAGTCTAGCCCCGTGGAGAGAAAAAATTACCACTGTGTTACAAGTTCACAGTTTAACAGTGCAATTAATGGTCACTGAGAGTATTATAACAGAGCTTACACTGGTAATTCTGTTGCAGAAAACAGGTAATTGTAGAAGAAAATGTTGGAGATGTATATATAAAACCACTGGGCACACAAGTATTTAGTAAGGAAATAAATTAGGAGAGGAGCATGCAATATTCTGGCCTGCGTCTGAGACCACCTTAATTCCTCTTCCTTCAGCAGGAGCTATTTTTCAAGAAAAGGGGGGGGGTGGTGAATGCTACTACAAAGGTCATATTCCCAACAAATACTCCAACACACACAAGGGCTGCAAAGTACAGTGACCGCAAGAGAAGTTGCCTCTGATATCACTCCCTAGAGCTAGGAGAAATTGATCCATAGACATGTGAGAAACTCTTTTCAGAGACTAGCATTGCTATGGGTTAGGAAGCAAAGGCCACTGAGGTTACAATGGACTTAGATGGACTAGATTCAAAAGCTGTACTCAGTTTTTGCCTTTCCTATTCTTACTGTGGATCATGATAAACTTCTGGTCAATCCTTGTGCTAAGCACTAAGACAACAATGTCAGGTGATGGGCAATGTTAACAAGTTTAAATGTTTCTTATTAATGCAGAAAAGCTCTGCAGATGAAGCACCAGCACCTAATAATATGATCAAAGTCCCAGGGAATAAAGGAAGCCCCTGTTTTCATCATGACTTGTAATATGAGAGTCAATGGCCCTTCTCTGAATGTCATGCTTTTCAGGGATTATATATGGGAACTTTCCAAAGTTAGAAAAACAGCCTAACTGCATAAGAAACAGGAGATTGTGTCCATCAGTTCCCCCTTAACCCCTAGTCCAAGGATGTGCCTGTACCTCAAGCAAGACAGACCCATAAGGAAGTTAACCTGGTGATCCACCAAAGGCAGAGAGACCCTCAAATTAAGGCACCATCTTAAAATGTACTGCAATTGCTATTAAATGAGAAACATAAGCAACAATGAACTCTACTTCATGAAATATGGAGAATGAGAGAGTATGTCTTTCAAGATTATGATGATGGATGACTGTGGATCCACTGTGTACTGCTACACATTTCAATTTTCTTTAAAAACTTTGCTTGGACACTCCTCCTTCACGCAATGTATTGAGTCAGAGGTCCCACTACTCAGCAGGTAGTTGCCTGTCAATGCTGGAATGCAAAAGATGTGGTCTTGTTGGCTTGTGAAGACATCAACCATTTGATAAAGCTATGTACCATCTGGATATATGTGGATATTAAATTAAGACTATAGCCATGTGGTTCTACAAGCTTTCATCATTATACTTGACAGTCCCTCAGGTAACTTGTTTTTCAAGGCCTTCCATAAGCAATTTTGCTGATCACAGCTTAAAATTAGTTTTACAATTGTGTCCTATGATATTCCAGATGAGGGTAAATTACTTAAACCTCTCTCTTCTTGTCTACTGTTTACAGCTCATTTAGTCTCTGGTAGCTGATTATGTGTAAGATCTTTAAGACATCTATTGGACTGGCTGTTTTGTATTATATGGACACCATCAGCTTTGGGGCAAATTAGTAATTTTGTGCCAGAAAGGAAGCTACAAGCTGGCTGCTGCTATGAATCCTCTGAGCTGCTCATTCACTAAGTGGCAAGAAAGTACTAGAGAGCTTCACTCTGACTGGTGACTTCCCTTAACAGGACTGACCAATCAGCAGTCAAAATAAAGATGTAGGAGGAAGACAGATTTTTGGAAGCTGACCAGCTGTGTCCTAGGCAGGGCACAACCAATACAGCCTAAAGGGTACTGCAGCAGTGTGAATAATTAACATCTACACAACTTTTTAAAATGAACGTTTTGCAAATGCTATAGTTTATCAATTTCCAATAATCTTTCTAATCATGATTAAACCCTACCTGCAAACATCAGCACTTAAATGCTGCTTCAAGTTTTTAACAAAATATTCAGAAAATTACACCTGCATATTTCAGCCTTTTACAGCATACTGAATGAACACAAAAGGTGGTGTCATAGCAACATTTCAGTCACATCTGCAAGTATAAAAAAATGTGTTTTATTAATTAAAATTACATCACTTCTTACTTATTTAGCTGAATCATAATACATTAACAAAATGATTCTGACAGAGTTTGACAGTGAAACTACGTCACTGTTACATGTTTTTTGGCAGCCAAATGGGAAAAAAGCAGTCCAATGGTATCAGATGCAGAGGCAGTTATCTAACACAAGACCACAGGAGGTTAGAAAGAATTAGAAAGCGGCTGGATAAGCAATTCTCAAATACACAATGACAATATATATGCATGGCTCCCAAATATGCCAAGTCTAGAAGATTTAGGATTTTTTGCTTGGAAACATTTGCTTAGGTTGCCTAAGCAGAATCCAAAGAATTTGTCCTCAGGTAGACTGCTAATGTTGGAGGTGTAATGGGGAAGAAAGAGGTAACTGGAAACATATTTTTGGGAGTGTAATGAGTTGGCAGACTATAAAAAAATCCATGCAG
The DNA here is from genome assembly GCF_019279795.1 of Protopterus annectens. Taxonomy (NCBI): domain Eukaryota; kingdom Metazoa; phylum Chordata; order Ceratodontiformes; family Protopteridae; genus Protopterus; species Protopterus annectens. The sequence goes on along the minus strand of NC_056737.1, from coordinate 734,141,914 downwards.
ACTACTCTGTCAGAAATACTGGGTGAACAAACTGGTACATCTCAACTATTTTTTTTTTGAGCTTTGATACAGGATATGAACTGCCCAGACATAGTAAGGCATTGCTGAGTTTATTTCTGGTGGCTGCCAAAACAAATTACAAGAAAATGGAAATCAAAGTCTAAACCAATCGCATTAAAAGAAGTGAATACGATTGCAGAGATGGAAGAACTGAAGTAAGATGTTTGGAAAAGGGTAGGTGCAAATTACATAGAAAAAATGGGAACTGGAGGAACATCCGGCAGAAAGGGTAGGTGCAAATTACATAGAAAAAATGGGAACTGGAGGAACAACAGGCAGAATTATGTTTTGGAGGTATTGTTGTGGGCCCTTTTGAAGGTGAAAGGGAAGTGAAGTTTGCACTGAATCTATCTGCCAGTATGTTGGCAATATCAGTAGGTTCAGTATATTTTGTGCTATTTTGCACTATCTCAGAGCATATCTGTGAGTTGCCACTTAGATTTTTGACATAGCTAAAGAAGGCTTTGTGGTTATTTTTTGAGTCTTAAAAATCCCAAAAGTAAAACGAAACCAACGATAAACCCAACACAGACAGCGCAAAGGATCCGCAGCTTGTACAGGGAAAAAACAACAATTTTATTGTAAACCAGAAACACTCCAAAAACCAGGGTTAAGCGCTTTCATCTGCTTATACAGACTTCATCAGAACCCCGAACAACAGTTCATATTGCATTTAAAAAACTTTTTTGGCGCCAAAAATAATTGAAGCAATTAAAGCAACGCATCCTATAAAAATCACTGTAAATGCCAGTCATATAAATTAAACTGAAAACAAATACTAAACACAACATAACCAACAACTGATAAAAAGGTGTCCATATTGTAAAAAATATATGTATATGTGTATACAAGTATATTGATAGGTATATTAATAAAATAAACATTAAACATGAATAGTCTAATGTTATATATAAAAATAAATAGACCCAATATTTTAATAGCATGATGGTAAAATTAAATTGGTGAATTTACAATAAAATATGGTAAAATTAAATTGATAAATTTACAATAATATATACATTAAATGTGAAGTATGAATTATTGTATTAATGTATTAAATAAAATTTAATAAAATAAAATTTTAATATAGAATTTGATAAATTAATTCTCACAAACTTCAAGCCCATTGTAAAAAAGGCTTGATGCTGATGAAATCATTAATACCAGGGAAACGCGTAGCATCAGTTAAAATTTGCCATTTAGCTTCTTTCATGGCAAGAAGAGCTTTCCAATTACCCCCAAACGGTGAAACATCCACTTCGTCAATAATGGAAAATTTAAAAATGTGTGTCACCATGTCAGGAAATATGTCTATGAAGTGCATTCTTAGAGTCTCCTATTTTAATCTTATAAAGATGTTCATAAATACGTTTTTTGAGGAGTCTCTCGGTTTTCCCTATGTAATAGGCGGGACATGCCGTACATGTTGCGATGTACACAACCTTGGATGTATTACAATTCCAAACCTTACTTTTAACATAAGTTCTATTTAAATCAGCCAGCTTGACACCGTCACCTTCCCTAATGGCATCACACTGCCTACAACATCCACATATCCTAGTCCCACCATACTTTGATTTAATACTAGTTCTAGTCTCAAGAATACTCTTGATATTGGGTCCGGTCTTAAAAACAAAACCTGATCTTTTTCCAAAAACATCTTCCAAATCTTTATCAACACAAATTGACCTCCAGTGCTCACAGATGATGTTTTTAATAAGATGAAAAAAGGGAGAGTAAGTTAAAACACAAACTCTTTGCCTATTTACAATGTTAGACCGATCCTTACTCTTGTTTAAGCAACCAATACCCAAAATTGGGGGATATTTATTTTTGGCTTTTGAAAGGGCTGCTTTCACCTGTGCTTCTGTGATTTCCGGGACACTACACTTTTCTGGTATTGTTGTGGGCCCTTTTGAAGGTGAAAGGGAGGTGAAGTTTGCACTGAATCTATCTGCCAGTATGTTGGCAATATCAGTAGGTTCAGTATATTTTGCACTATCTCAGAGCATATCTGCAAGTTGCCACTTAGATTTTTGACATAGCTAAAGAAGGCTTTGTGGTTATTTTTGGAGTCTTGGCTATTTTTCTTTCGAAGTTAGCCTTGGATGACTTTATGAGGGACCTTAGTTTCTTACGGATTCTGATCAGGGCTGTCTTTCCTTCTTGGGATTTGCTTTTTTTCTGAACTAGTTTCCTCCTTTTGTTGTATAACCTGTTTATGGCAGGGGTCCACCAGACTGGTTTCCTTCTCTTAGGGGAGTGAGTCTTGGTTTTGCTAGGGAAAGCACGATCAATGCATCCTTGTAGGTGCTCAGAGTGCAATTGTAAAGGATTCTGCATCTTGGGCAGTGTTATCCTTTAGCATGGGGGCTGTGAAACTTACCACCTCTGACTTAAGTTAGGTGAAGTTTGCTTTAGAAAAGTTTTTCACTATGGTTTCGTTGGTTGGGGGTGGTGGTGGTGGGGTGTGGACATCCAGGGTGATTAGTTTATGGTCTGATCTAACCAGTGAAGGGTTGACCTCCGGTACGGAGCACCTGTCGCCCATGTTGGTGATGACCAGGTCCAATATGTTGTGGCCTCTGGTAGGGGAGTTTACCAGCTGATTCAGGGCATTTGAGTTGATAAATTCCAGGAAGCGCTGAGTCTGGGAGTTAGTACTCAAGTAGTTTTCCCAGTTAATGGTAGGGTAATTGAAATCTCCCAAGATCAGGGTGTTCGGTAGGACCTTCATGTTTTCCAGTGTCTCCAGAAAGGCGGAGTGGTGGTCCCGAGTCATGGAGGGTGATCTGTAGCAGGCCACAATTTGCACTGCAGATTTGCCCGATGTTAGTTGCACATGGATGATCTCAGAGGTATCATGCTGCGCCACTAACCTGGAGGTGTGGGTATCCTTGATGAATATGGATACACCCCCTCCTTTTGTGTTTCGGTCTGTGTTCTTTGGCCGAAATGTGTGGTATGAGTTGTAGCCCAGTTGTGCTGGAGTGCTCTCTGGAACCTTGAACCTGGTTTCAGTTACTGCACAGATGTCGACATTCTCCATACTTAGGAGTGCTTCGAGCACATGCATTTTGATATTTAAACTCCTGGCATTGAGTAGCATAACCTTCGGTATTTTACTTGCGCTCTTTACAGAGGTGGGTTTGAATTTTGAGCCTTGCCTAAAAAAGGCACTATGGGGGCAGCGAGAGCCTTGGCCAGTATTCGAAAGCCAAGTGGTGACAGGTGCAAGCAGTCTCTTGCGAAGCAACGCGGCTTGTCGAGCATGTCATCCCAGGCTGACAGACACTGGATCCCCTTTGAATGACACCAGAAGCTTAGCCAATTGTTGAAATTGATCATTTTTTTTTTATACTGAGGTATCATTCTTGGTGAGAGCAGGATGCTACTCAGGGTCAGGGTCATACCCGCCTGGGCTACATGATCAGAGAGCTCTTCCATGTCTCTTTTCATGTAGTCCAGGGAGGTACGGCTCAGGTCGTTCACACCAACATGAACAATGACAGAGTCATATTTGTACTTGTTCTGGAGTGACTCGAGTGCTTGTGTTATGTGGCGGATTCTGGCTCCCGACTGGCAACTAACAGTAACCTTCTCCTTGTCCAGCCTAGTGAGTGGGGCGTCAGTGTGCCTGACTATTGAGTCACCTATTACTAGTGTGTCAGGTATGTTATTTTTGCCTTAAGGGCTGTGATTGTGCGGCACATTGATTTTGTGTTTTATGTGTTGTTTGGTTTGTGATGGGAGGTGCAGGTTTTGTGGGTGTCTGCTTTGCAGCTCTCTGATGCTTTTGCAGGTTTTTTTAGATTCTCCGAGTATGATTTTGTATATTTATGTGCATCTTTTGCCAGTGCTGGTTTAGTAGGTCTATGTGAGGCTGGAGGTGTGGTGCAAGTGCTAACCTTCTCCTCATGACTATCTGTTCCAGTCTTGGGTGGAGATACCTTAGCCTCCAGTTTGGCTGCATAATTGCATCTCTCACATATGTTAGTGTTTTGTGGTAGGAGGAGAGGGCTGTCTGTGTACATGAGGCAGTTGTAACATTGTCTCAGGATACCCAGATTCACCAGCTGGACTGGAGAGTACACCTGAAGCTGCCCTTTGGTCATGCCTGAATAGTAGGGTGAGCTGCTTAGTTGCTTGGTTGGCGAGAGGTGGATAAAGAGCCTTGCCCTGCTGGGCAGTCAAGTGTCGGGGTACATTAGTGCTTGCTATTAGGTCTGAGCAAGTGCTGGACTGTAGGATGCTTTTTTGAGTGCTTAGGTGGAGAGTTAGACTAGTTTCAAGTGAAAAACTGAAGGAGACTTAGTGGAGCCAGGAATAGTTTAACCCTAGCTAACTGGTGCTGCCCGGCACACAAAACCATGCAACACTTTTTTTAAACTACTAACTTCTGGGATGGAACCACTCCTCCAGGGACAGATGGCTGCTCAAAGTTCCCCTCTCTCACAGGTGAACAGAGAAACTTCTCTCTATCCAAGTAAGGTATGGGCAACGCAAGAAACTTGTAACACAGCCCTGAATTCAGCACTAGCCTGAAAACTGGACTATACTAGCTTAGAAAGGGCGGGAAACAAGAAATGTATTTTTTTTTTTAAAAGATAAGGCAAAAACAGTAAAAAGTACACTTAAAACAGCTTTAAACGACTACAAGTGATCAGAAAAGGCTATCACACTTTAGTGTGTAGCCTACAACAGTTAAACAATTTAAACAAAAACAACTTTTGCAGGCAGTCAAATAAGTACAACATGTGAAAGAAAAACAAGCTTTTAAATCACAATAAGTGCTGGAAAATCAGCGTTTAGGCAGAAAACAGTTAAGTACAGCAAGAAAATACAGAAAACTGATACTTAATCACTCCAAAGTCTCTCTTTTAAGCTAGAAGGCTTATATCAGTTTAAGGCTTTCTAGTGCTTTCCAGTAGGTTAGTTGCAGGAAAGATGGGAAACAAGTGCAGATGTGGTCTTTTAAACCAGAAAGTTGAAAGAGATGGACAACTTCCCGAATAGTCAACAAAACTACAATTCCTGGGCCAAGAACCACTCCTCTTGTGGTAGACAGGCTACCTAGTACTTACCACTCCCACTAATAAGCTAGAAGGCTGCCTTCCAACAGAAGGGCTTGGGGGGCTCAGAAGCTTACAAACAGTCCTGGATACAGCAAATCTGTACCTGGACTAGACTAGTTACGAGAAAGGTGGGGATCAAGCACAAACACGGGCTTTAAAACCAGAAAGTTGAGAGAGATGGAAAAAAAAAAACTGCAGATGTGGTCTTTTAAACCAGAAAGTTGAAAGAGATGGACAACTTCCCGAATGGTCAATAAACTACAATTCCTGGGCCAGAACTACTCCTCTTGTGGTAGATAGGCTACCTAGTGCTTACTGCTCCCACTGATAAGATAGAAGGCTTCCCTCCAACACAGAAAGGCTTGCGGGGCTCAGAAGCTTACCAACAGTCCTGGATACAGCAACTCTGTATCTGGACTAGACTAGTTACAGGAAAGGTGGGAAACGAGTGCAAGTGCGGCTTTTAAACCAGCAAGTTGAAAGAGATGGAAAACTGCCTAAACAGCCAATAAACTACAATTTATGGGCCAAAACCCACTCTTCCCGTGGTAGATAGGCTACCTGATGCTTGCCACTCCCACTGATAAGCTAGAAGGCTTCCCTCCAACACAGAAAGGCTTGGGGGGGGGGGGGTCAGAAGCTTACAAAGAGTCCTGGATACAGCAAATCTGTACCTGGACTAGACTAGTAACAGGAAAGGCAGGAAACAAGCACAAACAAAGGCTTATGAATTGGAAGGTTGAAAGAGATGGAAGAGCTTCCCAAACGGCCAATAAACTATAATTTATGGGCCAGAAACCTCTTCTCCTATGGTAGATAAGCTACCTAGTGCTTACCACTCCCATGGATAAGCTAGAAGGCTTCCCTCCAACACAGAAAGGCTTGGGGGGCTCAGGAGCTTACAAACAGACCTGGATACAGCAAGTCTGTATCTGGACTAGATAAGTTACAGGAAAGGCAGGAAATAAGCTAGGATTTTTTTTTTTAAAACAGAAAAGCAGCTAAAACAGCAGTAAATACAATTCAAATGCAGTGCAGGCTAACGTACGTATATCAATATTACGGCAAATACAGTTTAATTAAATCCAATTAAATTAACAACTGACTAAAAAACAAGTGTAGAAGGCATTAAATTAGAAGGCTACTAACAAGCAGTAATAAGTGCAGACTAAGAACAACTGAACAGATAACAGCCCGCAGAATAGCAACTAAGACAGTTATAGTAAGAGCAACTGAATATATATATATATATATATATATATATTTATTTATTTATTTATATATATATATTTTTTTTTTTTGAGGGAGGGAACACAACAGGATTAAGAGGCTACATGACTGCATATAACCATACTTGGATATTGGAGTAGACATTAATAGTCTGTAACCATCCATGCTTGGCTGTCTTACATGCTTGCTTTCTAGCCAGAATTCTTATCAGCAATACATTTACTCCTACCAAATATGCTGGTCTAACTTGTCTTTTTACAGATGCAGCCTACACTGTCCGCAGCTTTCTTCAGTTTGTTTCAGCCCCGTTAGGCACTCTAAGGGACATGAGAATGTTAAGCCACTGCCCTTTGTATAAAAAATATAACAACCATAAAATGCAACAGCGTAACCATATAGCATAATAAAACTGTTGCAGTCATTACATTAGGTAATCTGCCGGCAGGTTGCCCTCAGTCAGCCTGATTAACAAAATCTTGGGTTCTGCGTCGGTTGCTGTACTAGGTCTTCTCGCCTCCAAGATGACATCCATCATAGGTTTGCTGAGGGATGCTAAGGATGACTAAGTGATTAGTCAAGCTGCAAGGGTCAAAGTTGGGAGCTGAGGGTGCAGAATTTGGTTCTCCTGCTGAGAAAGTAAGGAAGGTGTCCGAGGCAGGTGCCATGAAGAAATTTGTGACACACTGCGCAACAGTGGGAACCAGTGTTGGCGTGGCCAGTCTGGAGCAATCAAAATCATTCTTGGTTTGTCCTGTTTGACTTTTAGCAGAACTTTGGACAGCAGAGGCAGAGGGGGGAAATGCGCAGACTGATAGGTTTTTCCAGCTAAATGACAGAGCATCCACTTTCCAGGCTTTTTTGTGGAGTCCTTGTGCAAAACTTGTTCAACTGGTAGTTGTGGGGGGATGCAAATAGATTTATGTCTGGGCTCCCCCATTTGCTTGTCAACATGTTCAAAATCCGTGGTTCCAGTTTCCACTTGTGTGGGTCCATGAGATTTCTGCTTAGTCCGTCTGCCAGTGTATTAGGTTTTCCTGACAGGAATTGAGCTGTTAGTTGCACTTGGTAGCTCAAGGCCATGTTCCTCAATGACATGGCTAGCCTGCAGAGGGGATAGGAATGTGTACATCCCCTGCTTGTTTATGTACCACATAACCGTGGTGCTGTCCGTCTTTACCATTAGTTGTCCTGGATGAATGTAGTCCTTGAAGGCTGTCAGAGCATTCTGTACAGCTAATATTTCTTTTTGAGTGATATGTAGGTGCATTTGATTCGGGTTCCATTTACCCTGAATGCACTTCCCTGCCAGATGAGCCCCCCCATGCATAGTCTGATGCATCTGGAATTAGGGTTTGGGTGGCAGGGGGTAGTGTGAATGGCAGTCCCTTGTTTTGGTGGCAGGCCTCTGCCCACCATAGGAACTCCAAGCATAGGCAAGGTATGACAGGAATCATTGTTTCCAGGCTGTGACAATGTTGACTCCATGGACTTTTTAAGTACCACTGAAGTTTCCTCATATGCAGTCTTGCATATGGAATTAGAAGAATGCAGGAGGCCATGAACCCCAAGGCTTGCAGTATTTGTCTTGCAGATAGCAGGGTTTTTGTGGCCACTTGCTGGAAGTAAGTTACCAAATGAATTTGCTTTTCTGGAGTGAGGAAAGCCATCTGGGCAGTTATATTCAAGCTTGCACTCAGGAATGTAATCTGTTGAGAGAGTACCAGTTGTGATTTCTTTTCCACCCTAGACAAATTAGAACTCTTTTTACAAACGCAAGATGATTTATAAGTATGGCCTGGTTTTCTGCCCGAATTAAACAAAAATCCAGGTATGGATATATTTGAATATTTCTTTGCCTGCAAAATGCAGTTATTGGAGCTAGGCACCTTCTGAATACCCTGGGCTCAGCACACAAGCCAAAGGGCAGTGCAGAGAACTGATAATGCCAGTAGTCTGCTTTGAAGCGTAGGTATCTTCTGTAAGATTCACTGATTGGGATATGCAGGTAAGCTTCTTTTAAATACAGAGTTGCCAACCAGGCATCCTTGCCTAGCATAGGAAGTAACTGGTGAAGAGTCAGCATCTTGAATTTTGGAATGTCCAGAAAGGTGTTTAGAGTAGACCGGGTCCTGAATTGGACGCCATGAATTGTCTTTTCTGGGTACCAGGAAAAGCCTGGAATAGAAACCTTGTTCCTTTTCCTCTTCTGGTACCGGTTGAATAGCCCCCAAGTTTAAGAGAGGAAAGTACTTGTTTCCGAACCTCTGCCCAATGATTTGGGGGCAGGTCTGGCCACCCGTTTGGTGTTGGCGACATGTGGAAATGAAATCTGTATCCCTGGGACACTATTTAAAACCCATTTGTCCTGGGTTAGGAGTTACCAGTTTTTTGCCTGAAGAGCAATCTTTCCCCCCAAAGGGGCAGCTAAAAGGTAAGTGCTTGGTAATTTTAAAGGAAAGTCATTGAGACTGTTCACCATAGGGGGTCTTATTTCCAGATTTGGAAGTGGAGCCCCCCCCCCCCATTGCTTAGTTCTGAGAGCCCCTGGGGACTGAAACATGGTACTTTTGGTGTGTCTGGGTTTGGCTTGAGAAGATCTGGAACGAGCTGGAAAGGACCAATTCTTGGTAGGCCAGTGCCTACTAAGTCTTGGAGGTTGTACTTGTAATAAATCTTTCACAGTTTGCACATATTTAGCTTTATCTTCCATCTTTTTTGGAACTTCTTCAGCCTCATTTCCAAACAGACGGTCCTGATTTAAAGGAGCATCCAACAATTTTGCTTTAACATAAGGCAGAGACTGTTCCTTAAGCCAAGCATGCCTTCTAAGCACAGACCCAGTAACAGCAGCCCTGCAAGAGGCCTCTAAAGAATCAAAACCACATTGCAAAGTATGTTTTCCGACTTGTTCAGCTGAATGCAGTAAATCCTGTAAATCTTTGTTTTCCACACAGTAAGAAATCAACATCATTTTCTGTTTAAGCAGTTCCATAATATGCTGTTGATATTTTAGCATATGAAATTGGCAGTCTAGGGCCCTGACTGCCAAGGCTGCATAAGTATAAACCTTTTTACCCCATCTATCCAGCTCCCTGGAGTCTCTATCAGAAGGAGTAGGATTTTTAGCAGTAGAAGCCTTAATGCCCTTGGGCCCCTGAGAAATGGTTTCTGGGTCTGCAATAGGATTTTTGAAAAGGAACTTGTGGGACTCCGGAACCCTGTAGTATCTGTCAGGTTTACTAGGAGCCGGAGGCAGGGAATCAGGAGCCATACTGAATTCCGAAAACACATCAACAATGTCTAGTACAGGAGGTATAGCCAAAGGCCTATGCTGGGGTAGAAGGAAATCCCTAAGCCTCTTTTTAGATTCAGAAAATTCCTGACTTTCCCAGTGGAAATGCTCCCTTAAGGTATGTAAAGTTTCCCCAAAAGAAAAGTCCTCAAGGGGGAAGCAGAGGGAATGTAATCCTCTGCATCACAATCCCCATAAGTAGGAATGGACAAATCCAAGATACAGAGTCCTGATCAGAAGATTCATAGTCAAGCTCAGTCCTAGGCCTCTTAGAAGGGGGGGGGGGGGTTGACTATGCCTGCTTAGAGTAATAAGATCTTCAGACATTTTGATCATTTGTTTTTTAGGCATAGAGGCCTGAATATGTGGCCTAGGCGTCAGCTTTTTAGACGCAGATCAAGACTTAGGCCTTAGATGGCATCGGTTTAATATGCAAGTCTGTAGGCCTGAATACACCCTCAGAAGCCGGTGCCTGCACAGCGGCTCCGGACCCATCCAAGGTAGAGACATCTGTGGGTTCCATAGGTGAAGTCTCTTGCGGTATACCGGACTCCGAATGGGTCTCAGTAGAGGCCTGCGAGTCAGAAGTAGCAGTTATTAGGGGCTGCAAAAGCGCCTCACTGAGTACCAGTGAACTGGTGACTGGCTTAGGAGCAGCGTCGCCGGCAGTTTTGGACCTCAACGGCCTGTCTGTATTTTTATTTGCGTTTTTTTTGGAATTCCAGTAGTTGGATGGCTAACAGACGTCAATTCTGGATAATTAAACCGAAAACCAAAATATTTAGAGGCAAAAATGTACCGACGACAGATAGGGGGCTGATTAAAGCACAAAACCCGACAGTAAGGTACATCGTGGTCAGGGCCTAGGCAAGAAATACAGTACAAATGAAAATCTTTATGAGGTATTTGTTTCCCACAAGTAATGCAATTAACTTTTCCTGACATCGGAAAGGAGCAAGAAAAAGTTTCCACAACGGGGTACTTAGCTTTGAGTAGAAGACTTCGGTTCTGAAACTTTCCGTTCTGAAACTCGAAAACGAAAATTTCAGGAGTCAGCTGACTGGCACCTGCAAACTGCTTCTGCTTCAGTCACCTCACGGCAAGAAAGACTGATGTAATGGCGTCGGCTGCATGATGTCATGGAAGAAGGGACAGTAACCGACGCAGGACCCAAGACTTTGTTAATCAGGCTGACTGAGGACAACCTGCCAGCAGATTATCCAAATGTAATGACTGCAACAGTGATACACGAAGAACATCTGAGAAGCTGTTAAAGCCAGTAATGTTATCAATCTAGGTAAAATTCAACTACTGGCCAGTAATTGGACTTCTGGGATACCAGCAAAGAAGAAACTTGGAAAAATACGACAAAAATCAACCAGGAAAGGTGAAAAGGCACTGGCGAGGAAGAACCTTGCAACCATTTAGCAAAAAGCAGTTCAGCTTCAGTACAGATGATGGCTTGCAGTAATTTAGAAGAAAACTTGATCAAGTGCACTCGGAGATGTTTAAAATTAGTGAGGCCCTGAAGAAATACATGAAGTCCAATGCCAAAAGGCTGGAAAAAAATCTGAAGTAAATGGGTTGCTATTCAGATGAGCTGAAAAACTGCAGAAATCAGAGCCTGAAATGGAGTAAAGACTGAAGATGAGGCTTCTCAAAAGAATTGTTCCAAAAAAATAGAAAAGTTGTAATATAAGAGAACACACAGAAAGGCTATTTCACACACCAGATAAACTGGAAGGGAAAGATTGAATTAATTGTACTTAAGTGGAAATAAGCAATGGGACTGGTGTTCCACAGTAGGGTTTGTTAATTAAGAGGGTGCACTGTGTGTGTATACTCTAAACCTGACACAGAAAGCAGTAAAGCCCTACATTAGTAAAGATGCATTCATACTAGAAAAGAGCTGCTCCTGACAAAACTATCCAATGGAAGAGTACTAAAAATTGGAGATACCAGAGTGTTTATGGCAAATTATTCACAGTATACTACACAGAAGAAAAGTAAGTTTGCCCTGGCAACATGGGGATATCCACAGGTAGTTGTAAGATTCAATTTGCTATATATTCAGCTATCAGGGTATTTGTTTTTTTTTCTTGGAGGACCAATGACTAATGATGCAAAATACGCTATGGAAGAAATAAAGTTTAGCCAACACAGAATGAGTACGTATTCTTCTAACAAAGTCCAAAGAGACTATATGCCTATAGTTCTCTAGTTTAAGCTATAGGGCCAGGCTTTAAGTACACAGGCCTGAAAAGAGAGAAAAAGGATGAAAAACATGAAGGGAAGTTCTTTCTTGCATTCAAAGTTTTTAACTATTTACCTTTCTATTAACACATGTTATTATCTAAAGACAAGGAGGAAACGGTTGCAAGCAGTTAATCATGACAAGTTTGACCAGTGTCTTCCGAGTGAAATCAATAAGGGTTCTTTCAAAGATTTTTACTTTAACTAGAGACCAGGAGTGTGCAAGTGCAAGCAATTAATCACAAAAGGTCTGAACAGTGTTTTGAAAATTACTAGGTACAACATACCTAGCTTTTAAAGGGAAACCAGCAAGCACTTCTGCAAATATAAATGAAGTCTGATTCTGTGTAGACTGAACAATTACACAAGTAGTTGCTTGCCAGCAGCCCTAGTACTTTAATGTATTATATATAAAGTACAGTTCTGTACGTTAACTAAGCATAAGAATAAATGTTCCAATGCATCACTTTTGCAGTAGTCTAAGCTGTGTGGGTTATACCCTGCCAAGGGTATGACAAATACCCAACATTCAAAGATTCAGGGCACATTCCACACAAACTAAAGTCTCAAGGGCTTGAGAAAAGCCATACAGAGTAAGTTGGTTAGGGCATCAAACCTTCAGAGCTTTCTTGCTTCAGAGTAAGGGAGGCTACACTCCCGATTATAAGTTAAATGCTAGGAACACAAAGTAGCAAGCATGCACACCATGGTAAAAGACACAAAAAGGGGTGGGAGGTGGAGGGCGGGTGTCCTATTGGCTTAGTAATCTCTTTGAACACTTCATTTTTATGATCAAGTTAACTTGGACAACTGTACTATATTCATCATTACACAAGTTCATAGTTAAGTACTAGGCTAGTTCTCCTCTACATCCATTTTAAGCCTAGCAATTTATCTTTTTGTGCTCAAAATAACCTATTCCATTCGGTTATAGACTGGCCTTACCCATCCCATGGTCCACAATTATAGACAGACCATAAAAATAATAACTGGATCATACCATAGACAATTTGAGGGGACTCCTGCACAGGATAATGCATTTAGGAGTTGCCACATGTCCATCAGTAGTAAGGGGCAGTCCTGGGGTAAATGCTCTGTATCCCATCCACAGATCGATGATGCACATGAAAATGGACAATTATGGTTTTATGTGGCTAGGGAGTCTATTCCACACCAATGGCATCCTCTGCAAAATACACCTGTCCCTCCAAACTGTTCTGTTGATGCTGCAGAAGAGGTTTAGCTCCCTAGACCAAGTATTTCTTATGCCATCTGACTTGCTGATGTGCAGTAAATCTTTAGTGGGTCGGAGGATGCCTTATATGCCAAACACAGGTTACCTCTTAGCAGTCTGTAGGACAGAATACAGTGACAAGGCTTTGAGTCGGACCATAGAGGATATGCTGTTTAGGCCTCATATCCTTTTAGTAAGGTATCTCTGTGGCCATTCCAGTTGTTGCATGTGTTTGGAGAGAAGCTTGCTGAAGGGGGCATTATATTCAATGATTGGCCTAATGAGTAAAAGGGGACAAGGACATCCCCAGACTTTTCCCAAACCTTTATTTATAAGCTGTGCAATACAGAAGGACTTTATTACAATAGACACATGTTGGTCAAAACTTAGGTCACTGTTCACACAAGTTCCCAAATCTCAAAATGGGTTAACTCTTAGACAGTAATTGCCAATGTGGTAGTTTCCTGGGACAAAAGAAGTCCCACAGGATATAAAAATGTCTTTTTTTTTCAAATACCTTTCAGACCATGACTTTGACACCAGTATCTCCCTTATCTTTTTGATAGATGCCCAGGGTTGTTTTACATCCACTTGAGCTACTACCAACTTAAGCAGATTGGGTCTCAGTTTAACATGTTATGTGAAGGATGGCACACTCAGGAATGCAGCACTCCCCTTATGCTACACTGCAGTGTTAGCAATCAATTTACTGGGTGTGGGAATAGAACCCATAGTCTTCTGCACCAAAGGAGAGGTATGCTACCTGTTGCACCACTGTCAGTGTTACTTTTTGGAAATTCTATGAAAGCTTTTACAAAGCAAAGCACAGAAATATGGAAATCAAGAAAAGACCAATGGAAATTTGTAAGAAGACAATTATGCCAATGTTAAAGGAAACTGAGGCTCAACAACTAACACATGAAGAGGGAGGATAAAAATTGTGATTCAAAAATCAAGCAAAAGGAAGACTCCAAGAATAGAGGATAGTCCTGTGGAAGTTATGAATTTAGAAGGGAATAAATTGATAAAGATCTGGAAGGTTTTTCTTTAACAATATTTAATAAAAGTATGTATGAGAGGGGTACCAGCACCTTGGAAGAGGGCTGTGGTGGATGTTTTACTCAGAGGATAAAGACCCTTCAAATCCAGCTTCATTCGGACCCATTTCAACTTTAAACAACATGTTAGCATCTACACTAGTAACAGAATGGCTAAAGTGTTTCCAAAGTTGATACAGGATCACAAAGTTACTAGGCTAATGGCCTTAGGGGCCCTTACAAGCCTAGCCAAGTTATACCCTTATTTCCATGATCAGCAGCTAATGCCCGTGTACAAGAGGGAGACCAGCGTAACTCCCGGAGTGAATTTACAGTTACCCATCCAATCATCCAGACTGCATTTGAAGAGGGCCAATGACGTGCTCTGTTTGACATGAAGTGGGAGTCTGTTCCAAGGGTATGGTAACCTCCGAGACACAAATCTGTCCCTCCCGCAGGTTCTAATAATGTCACATATCAGGTTAAGGTCTTTAGAGCGAGTAACCCGTGTACCATTTGACATGCGAATATGCAGCATTTCCAATAAAGCAGGGTCCCACATTACCTTGTATGCAAGGCAGAGATGTCTCCGAATAGTCTGTATGAAAAAGAATAAAGTGATAGTAATTTCAGATGATCCACAAAGGACAGATGCTGAAGACCTTGAATTTTCCTTGTGAGGAACCTTTGTGGTTTCTCCATTTGCTGCAGGTGCTTGGAATGTTACATATTGATAACGGCACTGTACTTAATTATTGGCCTGATGAGGGAAGAGTACAGGGAGGTTATAACTTTTTTTCTGGAGGCAATGCCCTTACTTATGAGATGAGGAATACAGAATGCTCTTCTTACCACTGTGGAGACATGGTGATCAAAGGTAAGGTTGCTGTCAACCCCTGTGTGCCCAGGTCTCTTATTACAGAGTGCGTACTTAGGGTGTTGCTACTGATGTGGTAGTTAGTAGAAACATCTCTCTTACCAAAAGGGATGATACATTTTTTTGCATTAAGTTTAATGCCATGATTGTGGCACCAATCATTTGTTTAAGACCCTCTTGCAGGATGCTGACATAATTTGGAGATTCTTAGACCGCTCTCAGTTTGCAGTCATCGGCAAACTTTGTCAGCCACAGACCTTTAGTTTTTCCTTGTACTTCAGAGAAATAGATTCCTTGTACTTCAGAGAAATAGATTCCAAACAGTAGAGGTCCCAAGACTTTTCCCTGTGGAACACTACTGGTTACAGGTCTGCTGTTGGAGATGGATTCCCCCTATATTAACTAGTGAGCCAGGTAGCGACCTATACAATGATATAAGGGTTGATACCTAGCTGGGTGAGTATGTCAATGATGCCCGAGTGGGAGATAGTGTCAAAAGCCTTGGTCAAGTCTAGGTAGGCTGTATGCACAGACTTCCCTTCATCCAGGGCCTTGGTGACGGTCTCAAAGAAGTCCACCAGGTTTAACAGGCATGCTCTCCCTTTGACAAATCCAAACTGAGTTAGGGTCAAAGGTTTTGGAAATAACCTATATCTTTGTTGATAAGGTCCATGAGGATTCACTCTGTAGCCTTGCAGATAAGAATATGACTGAAAAGAGTACTCAGCATTATTGCCTATTCTTGTTGGAGGCCATGTAGGACTCAGCCAGGGATGTTATCAGGTCCCATAGATGCTGCAGTTTTGGCCTTACAGAGGACGTTTACAACCTGCTCTTTAGAGATACAAGGTAGGGGGCAGGTTGGATGGATGTTATGGGGTATGTGTGGCAGGGACAGGGGTGTGAAGTTTTCACAGAACCTGTCAGCCAACAGGTTAGCTATGTCCACAGGCTCAGTATATGTGTTATCATTAACTATCAGTTCTGCACAAATCTTGGCCTTTCCTTTTAGGTTACAGATGTAACTAAAGAACACACTATACTTGTACTTAATTGAAGCTAATTTGGATTCATAGTTTGCTTTGGAGGACTTCAAAAGAAGTCTTATTTGCTTGTTTAAGCTGAGGAGGGAGTATTTCCAGTTTAGGGCTCGCTCACTCTTACTCAGCAATTTCTTCCTCTTATTGTAAAGCCTGTTAATGGCAATTATCCACCACCCAGGTTTGCTTTTCCTTGGGGAGCTTGTTTTGGTCCCATCAGGTATAGCAGAGTCAATGCAGTTATACATGTGTTTGTATAAAGCACTGGTGGAACTGCAGAACTCGGCACAGTTGCCAATTTCATCGGGGGGGGTGAAGCTATTTATACCATTCCATAAGAGGTTATGTGCTTTGAGAAATGTTTTAGTTTAGTTACTGCTCGGGGGGGCATGACACTGATTTGTGGTCAGATCTTACTAGGGAAGATCACCACAGGAGTGCTACAGTGGTCCCTCATAATAGTAAGCACCAAGAGTGTCAACCAGCTGGTCCAGGGCATTGTAGTTAAAGTCAAGGAACTTTTGGGCAAGTGAGTTTGATGATGAGTAATTTACCCAGTCAATGGATGGGTAGTTAAGTCGTACAAAACCATGGTGTTCAGCTGTATCTTCATAAACTCAAGTAGATCCAAACAGTCAGAGCGGGTGTCCTGATTCACGGAGGTGGTCCTTTAGCTGGCAATGAGTTGAATAGGTGAACTACCAACAATTAATTGTACCTGAAGTATCTCCACGAAATAATACTGTATAACCAATTTGGAGGTCTAGTTATCTTTCATGAATATTGATACATCTCCTCCTTTAGTTTTCATGTCTTCAGTTTGTGGTCTGAATATGTGGAAGGAGGTGTAACTCGGTATGGCTGGAGTGCTCCCCACAGCATTGACCCAGGTCTCCATGACTGCATAAATGTCTTCATTTTCCAAGGTAAGGAATGCTTCCAGCGAGTGCAGTTTCATGTGAAGACTCCGTGTTTAGCAGCATAACGTTGAGGTTGCTTTTAGATGGAGTATTTACGTCAAGAATTTTGTCCTTGAGACACTGTCTAAAAAAAGGCACTATGGGGTGGCAACAGCCTTAGCCAGTAGCCAAAATACCATGGGTGAGAGATGAAGACCATCTCTGGCGAAGCTTCGAGGTCTGCTGATCATGTCATCCCAGGCTGATAGATTCTAAGGGGATCCGGTATGACACCAGAAAGTAAGCCAATTTTTCTGTTTGTAGTGATACATTATTTATTTATTACATTTGTTAATTGGGTAGTGTCCGACTGGGCTGGGAGCCTGTTTTCAGCAGAGGCCTTGGGAGGAAAGCACCAAGACAGTAACAGTAAATGCACTTATCCAAGTGACGTCTCCAGGCGTTTCTGCAGTTACCTCCTACTGATCCTCTGGGAGTCAAATATTACTTGTTCATACTTGCATTAATAATTCCAAAACCATGCTACATACAAGGTATCAGAATATTTTATCTTGAAGCATACACGATGGCAATCACAACTGCACTGATATTTTAACTCTGTCAGTGAGTATTTATTAGAATTGTAAGGTGATAACTTCATTTGTAAAGGCTCAGGCCACACCCACTAGGAGTTAAAGGTACACATTCAAAAGACTTGTACTGGAGGGAATGAGTTAAAACACAGTTGTACATACAGAGTAAAATTCTGGCTGTAACAGTAAACATACTAGTAGATAAAATATATAGTACTTACAGAACATCAACATAACATAGTGTAAAATTATGGCACTGTGACAGTTTAACTGAACATCAATGCAGTTGATAAGAATGTACATATATGAGCAGGACAGCTTAGTCTGAAGGTGGGATACTAGATGCAGTATGACGTAAGGGGTGAAAGAGTAGATTTGCCTGGAGTCTAGCAAGAGCACAGCCACTGACTAGCTACATATTTTTTTAGAAGTTTGAATTTGTGATACTGCGGATTTTTTGCGATGAGCTGAGGAAGGCTATTTCACAGTTTGGCAACTTTGAAAGAGTAGAGGGAGTCAATGTGAAAGTTCTGCGAGAGTGTTACCAACATTAGTTTGTCAGAGGATCTGAGAGACCTGAGATGAAAACTAGGGTGGACTAGGTTAGAGAGAGAACAGGGCAGTTGTTAGGTTGACGAATTATTTTGTGGACCATGGTGAGTTGATTAACAGATAGAAGGTTAGGGAGTTCTAGCCAGTTTAGCTGGGAGAGAGATGTGCAGTGGTGAGCCCTGTTTGGATGATTAGTGACAAACTTAGCAATTTTGTACTAACAGGATTCTAGGTTATTAAGGTCAAACTTACGCAGGTTTGTAAATATACGAGAGCCATACAGAAGAGTAGAAAGCAGATGTGACCTACCAGTGGCCAACCTGGCTCTTTTAGTTAGGAAAGGTTTAGCTCAGTAAAGGGTGCCAAGTTTGCTATGAACTTTAATTGTCAAGAAAATACGTTTATCAAATTTTAGATCTTCATCTATTGTGATGCCTAGTAGTTTGGCTTGGTTTGTGCAGTCTATCTTGGTGCTGTTTGAGGAAAAAATAGAGAGAGGGTGTTGGTGTGGTCTGGACTTCTTGTTTCTGAAGACTATTATCTTAGTTTTGTCTGGGTTTAGTATGAGCTGATGATTATAAAGGTGCTTTTTTTACATCTTGAAATGAAGTTTGCATTTGGATTTGAAGATCTTGGGGGGGGGGGCTAAGCAGATGAGTGTAGCGTCATTAGCATACTGGACGATGAAGGCTAAATTAGATGCAGAGCCGAGGGTGTTAGTAAATATGCTAAAGAGGAGAGAGCCTAGAATGGAACCTTGGGGGACCCTGACTGAGATGGGGAGTAGGGGTGAAAAGATTATTCTCCCATTTGATGGCTTGCTGTCAATTGGATAGATAGCTATGGAACCAAGACGGAAGATGTATTGAGGCCATAGGAGGAGAGCTTGTTGAGTAGCAGTTGGTGAGAGACAGTGTCAAAGGCTTTTGACATGTCAAGAAACACAGAAGAGACAAGCTGGCCTTCATTTAGGAGGTGTTGAATGGTGCTGGTGAAAGTTATTAGTGCAGTGCTAGTACTATGTTTTGGTCTAAAACCATGTTGGGAGCTGGATAATATGTTATTAGTAAGGAGGTGGTTAAGGAGTTGATTGTGGATGCACTTTTCAAGGATTTCTGCAAGGGGAGAGAATGGCTATGTGATGGAAATTATGGGAGTCATCATCCTAGGTTTAGGTAAAATGCTCCTTAATGCTAAGGACATACCTAGCTAAAACATAATCGAAGAGCTCAGTCACGTTTCTCTTCATATAGTCCAGACAGGAATGTCTCAAGTCATTCAGAGTAACATGGACTATGGCATAGTCATAACAGTACCTGTTGTTAACAAACCTGAATGCATGCATGATATGGCAGATCCCAGCACCTGACCGACAGCTGAACATGACCTTTTCCTTATCCAGTCTGGTGAGGGACATCTGTGTGTCTCACGATGGAGTCACCTATGACTAATGTTTGGTTTTGTGCTTTGCCTTAAGGAGCTGACAGGCGAGACACCGGTGCATGAGCTATTATGTGCAGCGTGCTTGTGTTTGGGAGGTCTCTGGTGTTTAGATATGTTTCTGGCGAGAACTTCCGTATAAGTAGATGTGTGTGATAGGTGTTTGAGTGCAGTAGGAGGCGAGTTGTGTATACTGACAACCTGCTCATCGTCATATGTACTGACTGGTGTGTGACAGAGCATGGATTCAAGATTCTTAATATAGTTGCATCTCTCACATGTTGAGTTTCTGTGGAGTAGGAGTAGAGAGCTGTCGGTGAACATGAGGCAGTTGCTACAATGCCTCAAGATGCAAATGTCGACCAAGCTGGCTGGAGAAACTGTGGGAAATTGTCCTTCCATGGTGTTAGGTAAATTTACATGGAGAGTAAAATAGGTCACACTTAGGAATGGTTAGTGGGTGAGACGTGTGTTGGCACCTCCAAGGCTAAGCCAAGTGTTCCACCTGACAGCAGAGCAGGGCCAAGAAAAACCTCTGGAGAACCACAAGCAACATGCCAAGGGAAAATTTAACAAGCAAAACGTTTGTCTATAACCATCAAAAGTAACCACTGCTGCACAGCAGTGCATGATGGTACACTACATGTAAACATGGGGCTTAAATAAAACAAGAAATAACCCTATTAACTCAAACTAGCCAGTAAGGACACTATCTCTGAGATCTAGTCCAATCAACCCCAATTAGATGGGACCCAGACAGCACTCTCCTCCCACAAGGGTGCATAATGGCCTCACCTACAACGATGGCTTGAATTTGATGCTCAAAAGTTGGAAAAACAGACCCAGAAACAGGAAATCAAGAACTTGGCTATGCTACAGCTGAAATAGTATAGTATACAGTAAAATGTGGCAAAGAATAGTTCAGACAATTCAGACAGACAGTAGAATGCAAATACAAATTAAAAGTGCAATACAAGAGCAAAGACAGGTACTTAGTTGGAAGCAACAGATGCCTCGGATCTTTCACTATCTCAGTGAAGAGCTGGTTTTAATGCTCAAGTGATACCAGTCTAGATAAAGCAAGTCTGAATCTGGCCTATGGTATAAAATGTAGATGTACTAGAAATTCAAAATGCATAAAATCACAATCACAACAGCAAACAGTTTAAAGTACCAATACACCAGTAATTCCCAGTTTGGAAGGGTGTAGACCACACTCTCCCACCACACCATCCTAGACCACAGACCCTCCTAATGTAAGACAACTAGTTTTGGAGCCCAAGTGCTTAAGTCAGAACCAAGACACTTCAGAATAACAGACACAGAAGACCTTCAACCCACAAATTCCAGCTTAGGAGGGTGTAAGCTAACCTCTCCTGCCACAAGAGTTTAGACCACAAGTCTTCTTAATGTAAAATAACTGGTTTGGAACCCAAGAGCTTAAACCAGAATAAAGACACTCAGAACAGGTACAATAAGCTTTCACCAGCAATTTCCAGCTTAGAAATAGTGTAGGTCACACTTGCCTGCCACAAGAATCTGGCCTCAACTCTCACATAAAAATGACTGGTTTAGAGCCCAAGTGCTTAAACCAGAACCAAGACACTTTCAGAATAACAGACACAATGAACCTTCAACCAGCTAATCCACCTTGGAAGGGTGTAGGCTATACTCTCTTGCCACAAGAGTTTAGAAAAAGCTTCCTAATGTAAAATAACTGGTTTGGAACCCAAGTGCTTAAACCAGAACAAACTGACAATAAGCCTTCACCCAGCAATTCCCAGCTCAGAAGGGCAGAAGCTACCCTCTTCACCCACAAGAGTGCAGCCCACAACTTTCTAAATGTAAAATAACTGCCCTGAAGCCCAAACCAAAACAAAGAGGCTTAGAATAACAATTACAATTTAATCAGGTTAGTAACAAGCAGTAATAAATGCAGCAGAATAAATGCAATTGAACATGGTTAAGAACAAGCAGCAAAAACAAAATAAAGTAATAAAATAGGAAAACAAAATAATGGACCAATGTGGTTTTGTGGAGAAAAGGCAAACAGTTGATAGCATTAACAGAACAATGTTGATCAGAGAAGCAAAGTGTAAGAAAATACTTTCATTCTTGATGAGTCATGATGCAGAAATCATCAGATACTCAGATGGGATTTTCTGAGCAGAGCAAAGATAGTATTTCTGTGCCATGATAACAGGTTTAAGAAGAAAGACATAGGAAAAGTCAAAAGCAAGAATTAAAGTCACAGGACTCCTTCTTGGACAAGCTGTGCTTTCAAAGAGGAACCAGGCAGGTAATGTCCTCTTTCCCCGCTATTTTCTTTATATTTAAAGTGGTTAAAGAAAATTCACAAAATCAAGAATATAACTGGTATGGTACTTAAGAAAAGTTTGCTTTACTTAGAACCTTTATATTTGATGCATCCAGAAAAGGGCATTTTGAGACAGCTTCAAGTCTTTTAGGGCACAACATAAATGAACATAAAAAATATCTACAATGGTAAACTATGTGTACACACAATTGGTATCACCAATGTGCATGCTTATGGGGTCATAAGAAGCTTAAAGTATTTGGTGCAAGGATTACAGCAGATTCTGCTACAGCATTGAAGGATATGTGGGGGGGGGGGGGAGATAAAAAATGAAATGAGAAACCAGAAGCTCTTGATAATGGATATTAAAACTGAAGCAGAAATTGGCTTAGTTTTACATCCAGGTTAGGATTTTTTTTTTAAACAATCAGAGGCAAAGTTGTAGATGAAAAAAAAGTTGAAGGAATGTATTTGGAGGGGGAAGAGGACTAGACTAGAATTCTGGATGCAAGTCCTTAAGGAAAACAGCCGCCATTACATTCATAAAGTAACAAAGTATTCCAATAATTAAGCCAGTGCAAGCCAGAGAAAGGACATTTTTCTAATACGTATGACTGCAAGCATGGGAATGGAACAATGGCAAGTGGGGGGGGGGGGTGGAATTTCCTGGAGAATATTACCAAAGGAACCAAGGTGTTTGGAGTAAATACCTAGTGAGAGAAATGCAAGACTGTGAAAGGGCTAACCAGAAGTTTGAACGGCAGGTTAGAGACTGCTCACCCCAGCAGGGATTTATAAGTGTAAGCTACTGTTAAAAGTATAGTTAGTAAGGTAAGAAAGACTGCATAATAACCAAGAGCTGATTAGAGGAGGTTAGAAAAAATTGGAAAATGAGTGGAAATGCAATTTTTCAAAGGAACAAAAGAAAGAAATGTTTAAAGCTCCCAGGTAGTGCAGAAATCATGGCATGTCAGTGTCAGCATAGATATTTTACCCCAAACATAATTCTAAAAATTATTCTAAAAGATTTTTTTTATTATTTTTTTATTATCATTAAACACCTCTATTGAATTATCACTTGTGATACAGGCAAATTTATATTTATATAAAAGTAATCAAACTGTATTAAGTTCACATTTACAAACTTTATACTTCACATATATTGCTATACATCATACAACCTAAGCAACAATACATATTTATTCAACTCCTGACTTTTTGAAAAAACAGAACCATCTTTATTAAACCATCACAACATTGGCAATCACATATTTATATAAATGAAAACCAACCAGACAACACAATACTAGTTGCAAGCATTTTACATCAGAAACCATACTGACACTTCTCAGCTGCAAACATTATATATCACTTATAATCGACCTAATCATTTTCAGACATTAAACAGGTCATAGATCATTTAAGCAAGGAATTGTATTGCTGAAATTGAATTCATCCTCAAGCCTTGGCGAGTACCTTTACAAGGTTGACCCTGTTTTCACAAAACCTCAACAAGATGACAATGATACACAGACTGCATTCATATAGCATATATCATGGGCGGAAGTAGGTTAAAAATTAAAAAAAAAATACAGCTGGGTGCACATGACCCAGGATAAAAAAGTGCCCAATCCTGATAGGCACACTGGTGCCAGGACTGGAAAGGATGACAGTGCAGAATCCTGAAAATACAGAAACATTCCTGCAATGGGGCCAAGCCAGGTCCAGGGTGAGGATGCCCCCCCCCCCCCATTGAAGAAGGAAGTAGTAGTCCATAAAAAAAAAATAAAAATTATGTATAATATATATATATATATATATATATATATATATATACACACACACACACACACACACACACATATATAGGCCAAAGAAGGGCCATAGACAAATTATGTGTTAATTATTACGTGTGGGACAGCATCCCTAGCATTTGAATGGGTGGCTCACTGGAAGATACTCCTGAGCACCGTGGAACCAAACGAGGCTCTACCCCCTGGAAGTTAAATCCAATTAAAGCCCATGTTGCTGCTGCACATATATTATCAATAGGCATCCTGGCTTGGAAGGCAGCAGAAGTACAAAATTTCCTGGTAGAATGCGCTTTGACTTTAATGGGCAACTCCTTTCCCTCAGAAGTGTAAATGAAAGAGATACAATTAGAGATCCAATTCGATAGTGTGACCTTAGAAACTGGCAAACCCATTCTTGTCTCAGCAAAAGAAACAAATAGCTCTTCTGATTTTCTAAATCCTCTGTTTCTGTGGATATAGAAATGCAATTGCCTATGCACATCCAATTGATGAAATCTATATTCTGCTTTATTGGTGTGATTAGGGAAGAACACTGGCAATTCGATTGTTTGGTTAAAGTGAAAATGAGAACAGACTTTAGGGATAAAAAAAGGATTGGTCCGGAGAGAAACCCTATCTTAGTGAAAAATTAAATATGGAGGTTTAACTGATAGGGCTTGTAGTTCAGAAACCCATTTGGCTGAGGTTATTGCCACCAGAAAAAGAGTCTTCTAAGACAAGAATTTCAATTGACAGCTATGGGCTGGGTTCAAAGGGTGGCAAAGTAAGTCTAGAAAGGACTAGATTTAGATCCCAAGGAGGAATGGAGTCTTGAACAGGAGGTTTTAACATCATGGATCCCTTAAGAAAAGATTTGCACAGTTTGTGAGACATAAGGTTCAAATCATTAATCCCCACATGAAAATTGGATATTGCTGCTAGCTGAACTCGGAGTGTAGCAGCTGCTGAACCCTGGTGAAAGAGTTCTGAAAGGAACTCTAAAACAATAGTAATAGGAGCTGTAAATGGATCAACTTCTCTTATGTGCCCATATAGAAAATCTCTTCCATTTACTGTGATACAATTTTCTAGTTGAAGGCTTGTGAGAATAGATAATGATATGGGTTATGAGATAATGATTTGGATTACAGCTGGGGACAGATCATGAAGCCTAACTAGTGATGGAACTGGAGCAGCTATGCTGTCAGTTTGAGTGTGTGTAGAATGGAGTGAAGAGAACCTGACGTGTGTCAAGAGGTCTGGCACTGGGTCCAGAGTCCATGGATAGTCTAACAGGTGAGGCTCGAGAAAAGGAAACCAAATCTGACGAGGCCAGTAAGGAGCGATGAGGATCACCTTGCTTCCCAACAACATTGCCTTCTGTATGACCTTGGGAATGAGTGGAAAAGGAGGAAAAGCATAAAGGATTCCCAGGGGGCCAATCATGGACGGGTGCATCTCTTGGAGACTCTCCCGGAGGGGGGATGAGGGGAGAAAAAGGTGCTGCATTTTGGTGTTGATGGGGCTGGCAAAGAGATTGCAGCAGGGTTGTCCCCACTTGTGGAAGATCAGATGGGCTACTTTCTGGTTCAAAGACCATTCGCGAGGTAACAATATTGCCCTGCTTAGCTTGTCCGCTATCACGTTGGATGTCCCCAGGATGTGCATTGCAATGAGAATGAGTTGGGAAGAAATCGCCCAGTTCCAAACTCGCAGGGCCTCTCAACAAAGGGTATGATTTGGTTCCCCCCTTGTTTATTTAGATACCAAACCACTGACATGTTGTCTGTCTGGATAGCTATCGTCCCAAGAGGGAGAAAGTCGTGAAGTGCTTGCAACGCTAGAAGCACTGCTCTCATCTCTAGGACACTGATATGCAGATGGGCCTCTTGATCTTGCCATGTGCCTTGGACAGTAATGCCTAGAAAAATGTCCCCCCCCCCCCCATCTGGGAGGCATCCGTGGTCACAGTGGCAACAGGTTGGTGTGGTACAAAGGGAGTCCCTGTGGTAAGATGGCCTGGCTGAATCCACCAGTAGAGATCCTTTTGAATGAAACTGTGATCAGTATCTGGTGATGCAGAGGCAACTGCTGAAAGGACCACTGGGATGACAGGAGCCACTGGAGTATCCTCATATGTAGCCTTGCAAATGGTACCAAGGTTATGGTCGACACCATTGCTCCAAGAAGCTGCAACACCACCTTTGCTTTGACTCTTCGAAGAGGAAGTATCCTGTAAATTTGCTGTGCAAGATTCTGTATTCTGTCTGTAGGTAGTCTGGCTATCATAGAAACCGTGTCTATGATTGCTCCTATAAAGGTTATTGATTGAGTGGGCAAAGTTGAGGATTTTTCCCAGTTTACAGAGATTCCCAACTGGGAACAGAGCTTGATTGTGGAATCGCTGGATTGAACTAGACTATGCCTGGTGGTGGCGGTCAGGAACCAATCATCCAGATATGGAAAGACTTGGATTCCATGACGCCTCAAATGAGTTGTCACTACTGCCATGCATTTGGTGAACACCTGGAGGGGCTGTGATGAGACCAAAGAGCAGCGCCCGAAACTGGTAATGACCAACTCCCAGCTGAAAGCGTAGGTAACTCCTTGATTCTTTGTCCATTATGTGGTAGTAGGCATCCTGGAGATCTATTGAGCACATCCAGCTGTCTTTCCCTAACACAGGAAGTATGGATTGTAGAGTGACCATTCGAAACTTGGACTTCTTTACATACTCGTTTTAACCTGCTGAGGTCTAAGATGGGTCTCCAGTCTCCTGTTCTTTTTGGAACTAAAAAGAACATGGAGTATGTTCCGAATCCTGTCTGGTCTGCTGGGACCTTTTGGATGACTTTTTAATAGCAGCTTTTCTTTCTCTATAGCCACTTGATCCCTGTGATTGGGTGGTACATCTGGGATCCTTTTGAGAGGGTGTGGTGGAAGGGAAAACAGTATAGAGTAACCTCTGGTGATAATGTCTTGTACCCACTTGTCTTGAGTGAGATTTAGCCAGGCTTCTGGGTACCTGGACAGGGGACCCCCAACCAGCTCCAGAGATGCAGATTCGGGTTCCACATCAGGAACGCTGATAGGGATGGTCACGAAAGGAATCGCAATCTCCCTTATTTTGTGGGCCTCCCCTGCCTCTAGGGCAACGTCTACCATTAGTTCTTCTCCCCTGCCTCTGAAGGAGGAATCAACCTGTGTATCCTGGAAAGGTCTCTGTGATTTCTTGAACCACATTTTACCGCTCTTCTGACCTTTATGGTAAGGTCTAGAAGGAACGGTAAAACGGACTCCCACGACAGAGAGACTCTTTCCTTCCTGTTCACACCTGGTGAGGGTATCACCTGTGGTCCAAAAAGAGAGGATCCATCCACGGGGGCATTAGTGAATGTAGACTTGAAAGGCTCAGCAAAGTTGCATAGACGTATCCAGGAATGTCTCCTTAAGGAGACTCCTGAACCCACTGCCCTACTCGCACCATCCGCTGCATATGAGATCAGCTGCATGGAGGAGTTAACAATGGATGTTAGAGTAGCCAACTGAGTAGACACTGTAGATGGGACTGCTTCAGTAGAGGTACCCTGAAGAGTATCTCCTAACTCCTTTAGGAGATCTCTCTGAAGACTCGTTAAGTGTCATAGATAGTTCAGCGATCGAAGTGTAAAAGCCGCTGAAGAGAAGATACACTTCCCATACTTATCCATCATTCGGGATTCCTTATTGGGCGGATGGATAGAAAAAGTCTCTGCTAGCACCTTCTTAATGGCTGCCGCCACCACCATGGCATCAACAGGTAAGCCCTTGGATAAAATTTTTTTTGTCTTTAGGAGCAGAAAGAAATTTATTCGGCCTCCTGGGGACCAGTTACATGGCATCAGGAGTCTGCCATGCTTTCGGACTCAAGATCCAGTAATTCATCAAATGGAGGAGACACCCATGAAGCTGAGGGTTGAGACCCGAAAGCTTTCAGGTAAACTGACTCCTCATCAGACAGGGTAATGGTGAGCCAGCCGCCTCTCTGCCGGAGGATCTCCAAAATGTCTGCAAAGGAGACATCTTCAGACGATGACTTAGCTCATCGAGGTCAGTGTCAGATGTGAGAGACTCATCAGGGGAGTCTACATGCTTCCTCTTACATGATACCTTCCAAGGGGGCTCCTCAGCGGGGTCCTCTGGGGAGGTCTGGGAAGATCAGGGGCCACCCAAATGGGGGTCCTGAGGCTGTGGGTCTCTTCCATCCCAGGGAAGAGAGGATGCTGAGACTGTAGTCAGCGCTTGGAGTATAGCATCGGTACTTCTATGTGGGGCGGATGAACTATCCAACATGCTCCTCATCCTCACGAAGACAGATTCCTCCAGCTCCGAACGACGCACCAGCTCCGAAGAGAGCGTAGGTGCCGATGGCTCCAAAAGGATTGGCTCCGAGAAATATGTAGGGTCCGAGCTCACTCGGGTCAACGCACCAAGAGGGAAGCTCAGCACCGAAGTTGTTTGGTTCCAAGTGTTCCTCTCGGGGCCAACCGAAGAGCTTCGGACCCTAGACACTTTGGATGACACCGAGAGTGCCGAAGGGGAACTCTGCTCCGAGGCAACCACACGGGGTGCTGGAGCAGAGGACACCACTATAGACGGTACCGACAATATTGGCTCCAAAGGACCAATCTGGATTGGAGGAGGAAAGAGAGCAGGATCAGTAGCAGGAGTCGGCTCCGAGACCGAATGGGTCAGAGCAGACAAAAATTTTGGCAAGGCCGACGACTTGAGGAGTCTGAGCACCACACTCTCAATGTCTTTTTCAGACAGACTCCCGGAGGATCTGGAGGACAGTGTGGGAGGCCTTGTTCTCTGCAATATAGGCGATTTTAGAGAAAGGGAGACTGGTGGAATGTCCACTGACTGGCTCCGAAAAGGACTGCTAGTGATCAGCGCTGAAACACTTGGTGCCGATACTGCAGGGTCTATGTCCAAAATCTCAATCGGCCCCGAAGGCTGTGGAGCCATAGAGACAGAGACCAATTCCGATTTTGGCAACTTCTGTGGAGGTTCAGAGGCAGAAGTTGGGGCCGAAGAGGGCCATTTAGAGGTCTTGCCCTTATCCTTCCTAGATGAATGCGACCTAGCAGAGGAGGAAGAACTGGCTAGGTCTTCCTTGAAGGAAGGCTTCAAAAATGCCTTTCAAAATCAGCTTATTCTTCCATTCCTGGAGTACTCTAGGGCTAAAAGAATGGCAGAAGAGACAAGTTTCTTGTAGATGTTTGGTCCCTAAGCAGTACACACAGACGCTATGTCCATCGGTGATGGACATTTTTTGCGAACATTTAATACACTTTTTAAATCCTGACTGTTCTTTAGGTTCCTTAAGACATAATAGCAGCAGAGAAAAACCAACACACTCACACAAGAGAGGAACTAGATCCTCTGACTTAAGCAGATCTAGCTCCATCACCCACAAAAATAAAAAGGGGTTACTAGGTTCTCCAACGTAAATGAACCTAGTGCAAGAAAAGAAACAGGAACAAAAATAGAACCTCTAAGTTAAACGGTCTAGCCAAGAAAAAGAAACACACTCACAGGATACCACACACAAACGGCCAACAGGCCCAAGTAAATTTTAAACGGCAATAAGGTCAAATCCGGTTATAGACACAAATCGGTAATCACAAGAAGACAGTCAGCAATAGACTATGACAGAAAAAAACTTCACTAGAAGCAAAAAAACTCCTAATAAGCAGTAATAATAATAAAACCAAATCACTTGGCCACGGCCAACCAAAAGAAGCTTCCGACTGAAGACGCGGCAAACTACATCTGGGGAATGTGCTCATGCACCATGGGATACCTCCTAGCCACGAGCCAATCAGAAGATTTCAGGCTTTCTAAAAGCGGCCGAGTCAGAGCCGAGGAACGGCTCTGAACCCACACGTAATAATGGAGGTGAGCTAGAACTACATAACATGAAAGAAATTATGCATTGTTAGTATTATGCAAAAAGCCCAGAATTTCCGGACACAAGATATATAAAAAGATTGAGAGAGAAATTAGAGGAAAGAAAAATACTTCCACAAGAAAAGTCAGAAGCTTCAAATAAAAAGTTGCATTCATTAATACAACAGATTTGTGAAAAGCAGTATACAGATCAAGAAACTTTTATCTATTTGGAAAAAGAAGCATCTGAGGAAGTGCAAAAACAAACAACAAACTCAGAGATTTTTAAAAAGGATAAAAAAGAAATATGGACATGGGAAAGAAAGATATTTGATATGGTGCAATATTTATACAAAGAAGAAAGCCAAAGTAATCAATATAAACAAGGCAGCCCCAAAGATGTTCAAAGAGAAATATAGGCAAAGGCATCCAGATATGGAACATTTCATAGCAAAAAAATATCACAAACAGGGAATGTAGAAAAGAAGATTAGTAAAGTAGAAGTTAAAAAAAACAGTAGTCAAAGTTATGGAGTGCCTGCAAAGTGAAGGATTTGGTGCAGAAGGGTCTAACACAGGTTACATCACAGTATGATGGAGCGAGTCCTCAAAGTACGGAGAAGCAGGAAGATCTTAAGACATCTGAAAAAGAAATATGTACATGGGAAAGAAAAAGATATTTAATGTGGTGTAACATTTATGCAAAGGGGAAAGCAAAACTAACCAATACAAAAAGAGCAGCACCAAAGATATTTGGAGAGAAATACAGGCAAAGGAATCCAAACACGGAAAAACTTTACAATACAAAAAATAAGAAGACAAACAAGAAAAGTACAAAAGGTGATTAGTAATGGAGAAGTTAAAGAAATAGAAACTGAGGTGATGAAGTACCTGCAAAGTGAAGGATTCAGAATAGAAACACTAATTCAGAAAGTACCACAACAGGATAGAGCAATTGATATTCAAATTAAGGGGAAACTAGTGAACAGTAAGCAACTGGTCAGGTGCCATATGAAGATATTTTGGAGCTTTCCACATGAAACCAGTATAAATGTTAACCTGAAACCAGTATAAATGTTAACCTGAAGCTGGACAGCAAGGGAAGAAACAGGGATCTGTGGAAATTCTGATGCAGTCAATGTTGAGGAGTGATAGACCAATGAATTCCCATATGACAGAGTAATGGATGGCACAGGATGAAACTGAAGAGAATGTGCCACTGGAAGATGCTATACAACACTCTATATAATGCCTGCAGGAAATGGAAAACAAAAAATGTACCCTCAGTTTAGAAGAAAATGAGTTAAGAGAAGAGTTGCTTGATTTAATGGACAGAGATACACATATTAAGATCAATAAAAGAAATGGACTGCAGAAGGTCAATAAAACTCAAAAAGTCAGAAGTTTGATAAAACAAATGAACACAAAAATTAAGACTGTCCCTAGAGATCCATGCAATATAATATCAGTAAATAAGATATATTATTGTGCAGCTAAATTAATAACTGATAAAGTTCTACCACAAGAACACAGGGTAGCGAGGGAAAGGAAGGGGAGAAACCGAATACCATCATGGAAGTATCGAACGAGAAAACTATAAAGCAATTAAGACAAGAAGTGTCACTATTAGAAGAATATAGAAGAGGGAACACCAACAAAAATATTAAGACAGACAGACGTGATAATTGCAATGCGCATCAGATCAGGATCTATCAAGCACTATTGCAAATAAACTAAAAATCTCAGCAACGGCAGAAAAACTTGGAAGATGCTCAGAAAAATATAAAGGAAAAGCACAAAATAAACAGTTTATTGATGACCCAAAACAGAGAACTGGAAAACAAGGTAAAAGGAATTTAAAGACCGCCAAAAAGGAAGAAATAGATGCATCTATGAAGATCCTGTGGAACATAAAGATGCTAAATGGATAGAAGTAAAAGAAAGAATAAGAAGTTTAAATGTACAGAATATGAAATGGGAAGTAGTAACAGCCAGAGCGATTGAAACAAAGTTAAGAAAAGCCTCTAAATGGAAAACCCCAGGCCCAGATGCAGTACCTAACTTTTGGCTAAAAGTATTAACATCTTTGAAAGAAGAGCCATGAGTAAAAACTAATTATATGCACACCTCGAACAGACAACAACCTTGCCAGCAGGAAAACCAATGCTCCTACTTAAGAGTGAACCTAAAAGCTACCCTAAAAATTATAGACCAATAACTTGTCTTCTGACGTATAAACTATACATGGGAATTGAAGCAGACAGAGTTTATAGTCATTTAGAAGAAAACTCAATTATGGCAGTAGAACAAAAGGGCAATAAAAGAAAGTCATATGGAACAAAGGATCATTTGTTAAATTATGTCATAGTGGATGTAGATCAGAGCATGTGCATGTACCTTTAAGAAGCATTTCCAGTTGCAGCAAGTGCGATGTATATATATATATATATATATATATATACACACACACACAAACAGATATATATATATATATATATATATATATATATCACACACACACACACACACACACACACACACACACACACACACACACACACACACACACACACACACACACACACACAGAGCACGTATACAATTACACCTGAACAGGACCTTTCAATGTTACTCCAGAGGCTTGAAATCAATATCAGGTTGCAAGGCAAATTAAACTAAAGCCCCAAGTATTAATTAGCAACATATATCTATAGGTGCTTTAGGGATTTAATTAGCTAGTATGCACAGCACACGATTCTTTGACAAAATCCTGAACTGCAATATTAGCAAATATAATGTACAAGCTCAAAAACTGGAAATGAATTGCTATGAATTTAAGTTAAAAATACAAGTCTTAAAAATGTTTACTATACCCATTAATAATCTGTTGCTGCCAAACATTTCTGGAAAAAATATAAATGAGAAGCAGTAAGCAGAAAAATCTAGGATTTACTACGGGAAAGGCAAGCACTATCCCACCCCTAAAAAATTTTCACGAGACAAAACTGCAAATTCAGCAGACTGGGGGCTTAACAACCATAGACACTCAAATTTACTACTGGCCCACACAAATGAAGAAGGTTTATTTGATGCAATATGAAACAAGCATGGAGAAATGGAAAGCAGTGATAAAGAAAAACTACTAGCAGAGACCAAGCATACATTTTTGACCCAGGAAAACTGATTAAAAACAGAACCACTAGCATCACAGATTCTGCTAACTACAAAGAAAGTTTAACTGCATTATTAAGAAAAGGAACAGGAAATGAGAGAGATGCGACTTGGTTGCCTAGGTCTATTAGAACAGGTGCTTAAAAGGAATAGCTACCCACAACCCTACTACATTTAATATTTAAAACCTACAGGGGCTCTACAGTTGACAAAATGCATTTCCTATAGGCATACAGAAATATACAAACCACAGAAACAGAACCTAAGGAGTGGTGAAAGAAAAAGAAAACATCCAGGATATGTTGGGGAAGTTAAAAACGGATCAGACTACCTTGCTTTCAATGCTTTCCGTTTCTGATAGGGGAAAAGGAGTCATGGGTGTAATAAAAGAATATAAGCATATTCAACAAGGAATATATAACTCCCAGAACTACTGTTCTGAGTTAGCCACAAGGAAAAATTAGTAAGCAGAATAAATAACAGAAGATGAGCATCAGAAAATATAACAGAAGAGCAGGAAAGAAACATGGGGATTGACATCTCTCTTGAAGAGTGGGCTTCAATGTGTGGCATCCAAGTACACTACAGAAATCAAAGAGATTTTGTATTTTTGCTCAAATACTTTTATACCCCAGGGACAATTCAACAGATGTTCCCAGCAGTTAGAGACAAAACACGGGTGAAAGAGGGAATGGAGTCCATACATTCTGGTATATCTAGGGCTTGAATCCTTTAGCAGTCTCTTCAAAATGTACTTGTCTGACAAGCATGTATACATGGAGTGGTTTCTCCTGGGGTACTCCTGACAACACGATATGGTAATGCTCAATAAGGCCTCAAACTTTGTAATATTGTTTCTGTTCAACTCCAGTCTTCAGGCCCATGACTACCGCTACCATTCTCCATACTACAACAAATAGGTATATTAGCCAAGCTACACCAGCTTTGTTCTGTTACAGATCTTCTAAACATACCAACTGACCACTTCAATTACAGCAGCTATAGTACTGGATCACAGTTCAAGGATTTTTAGACACCACTTCTTCATAGGATTGTATGCCCACTAGGTAAAGATGGTACTTGAAATATTCCTTCTACCTCTTGACATCTTGCCAGGTGGTGTTCAGCATTTCAAATCCCTTGACTTGCATGGCCTAGGTAAAGTAGCAGCTTTTCCTGCCATAGCCGCACAAGTATAATTCATCACAAAACCATAGCTGTTAAAGAAAACACCTTTTAGGAAAAAGATGGAAAAAAAGGGATGCACCTTTCTTACTACTCAAAATGAAGTACGGCTGACAGATGCAATTTTTTTTTCAGTTATGACTGGAGTACCCAATAAAGAATGCTGGCTGTAGTGAACTGTCTTTAGAGAGAGAGCAAGAACAGCAAACTAAGGAAAAAAAATGAAACATGACAATATACCAAGTTGACAGGAAAATTCAATGTTTCAATGCAATCACAATTTTTAACACTCTGCAAAACAAGGATATCCCTTTTTACCTGTTCTGTCAGCTGGGCATTCAGTTGATGCAAATCTAGTTTTAAACTTATGTTTTTGTCCTTCAAATCCTGTAAAACAAAAAACAAGTAGTTACTCTAATGCACTAATAAATTAAGTCAACCCATATGATAACTTCCTATGTAAAGTAACCAACCAACACCACAACAAACTGGCAAAATAGTTGGGTTATACCAGCTTTACCGGTAAATTTTTGTCATACACTCCAAACTTCATACAAACAATGCCAATATACCCACAGAATTAAATTAATCTAATGGTAGCTATGAAAACCTACAATAAAGCCATTATGAAAATGTTTTCCACAGCAGTTACCAACAGCAAAACCACTGGTTGCCAAGGCCATGAGAAAAATTTCTAGCTATAAATCAGTGCTTGGGAACAAACTGTCAAGCATGGATATGGTAACTTTGGTATGACACTGTATTCTCCAAGCCCACTTCAATTTCTTCTTGGGTATGACAGTATACTCCAAGACTACTCGTTTCTTGCGTAAAAATGTGAAGCTCTAACAGAGGTAAAACATTTGAAATCAGAGAAGTAGAATGAGACTTAGAAACAAAAGACATGCTGCACAAGCCACTCTCAGATCTCGGCAATAATCATGTTTTTATCTCAGTTAACTACAAGGGAACTCTTCTTAAGGGGGTAGCGATTGGGTTCATCCCCTCCAAAACACATTTTTTCATTGTTTTCCCTTCACAAGTTTGCAAGTTAAGGGAGCATTTGTACTTGCTGCTGGCACAACTCATGCCATAACATCACATATGCATTACACAACTGCTCCTAGCACCAAAGTTTGCCAGTTTACCTGCAAACCAAAGAGGTAGCATAATTCCTACAAATTAAGAAATGAAGATTTATTGTCTACACTACTAACAAGCACAAATATGTTTGACAAAGAAACTCCAATATTCAAACTTGGACAGAGGGCCCTTTCTAACATGGGAGGCTGGTGACAGGGTATGTGGGACCTAGCAAAGTGTGTGTGTGCGTGTGTGGGGGGAGGGGGGGGGGGGAGTCCTCTCAAAAAACAACTGATAGGGGAGGATTCTAGTGCAGTTCAACTGATGAAACATTGGTAATACCAAATTTTGAAGACCATCCTCAATAGTTATGACAAACATGGGTGAATATCAAATAAATACACCAGAAAGGGAAGGGCCACAAGAGAGCACAGGGACCAAGATCAAAATGCTTAATCCTGAAAGCAGAGCTAACAAACAAATCAGTCTCTTGCAATTACAGTGACGATTACGCCTGGTGAAGGAAAATGACAATTCTTAGTGAAGGTGTAACACATGTTCCAGAGGCTATGACATAGATGTCTAAATTACACTTCTGAAGCAAGCACATGAAGTAGCCAAACCTCTTCACTACAGAACTTCCAGCAGGCAGTTAGCAGCATGATGATGAAACATAATGCAGCTGGACAATCCTGCTAGGCCTTCCTACCCTAATTAGAGCAAAGATGACAAAAAGCAGCAGTTCTGTCTCAATATACTACACTTAATACAGGTAAAAATCTGAGCTTATGGCAAACATACAAGCAATGAAAAGTGTGTTTTGCCTCAATGGACAGGATCCCTA
Organism: Protopterus annectens; assembly: GCF_019279795.1. Taxonomy (NCBI): domain Eukaryota; kingdom Metazoa; phylum Chordata; order Ceratodontiformes; family Protopteridae; genus Protopterus; species Protopterus annectens. The sequence goes on along the minus strand of NC_056737.1, from coordinate 734,106,009 downwards.
AAGATGTGGATAACCCTTTAAAAAGGGAAATTAGTCAATCCAAAGGGGCAACAACATTTATGAAAGATCAGTTGGGGTTACCACATGGTGGCCTACAGCTCCAAAATCCAATGAACAGAGGAGGCAGCTACAAGAAAGCATCTTCCAAGGCACAAACTTCAGTGTCATTGAACCAGATGCTTCAAAATGCGAAAAAGCTTTTCAGTCAACTTCAGCCAATACAGTTTAGAAATTCTTCAGTGGTGGAAGGACATGCAGCACACCTTCAAGGAGTTACATGACCATCCAGAGATGGATCACAAATCTTGCTCTCCTCAAAGTCATGAAACACAGTAAAATCCGAAGTATGTACTCTGAATGCAAAAAAAAAAAAAACAAAAATAAAAGGCTCAGAATATAAAGATGCTTTGAAGTACTTCCAAATATCAGGTAAGCAGATGAAATGTGGTGACACTGGGTATGATTCTGCACAAATGGAAAAATTCAAACTATCCTGTGGAAAACATGCTATTAGCTTCAACAATTTGCAAATACTCCAGATAGATCACACCACACAATCTACACCAAAAGTCAGGCCCTCTGGTATATATATTTACCACCTTAAATGAGAGGGACAGCTTGTTAGAAATGGGTGAGCTTGCTGTATTTGCCAAGGACCAAACTGCCTGAAGGTGCACTATTTTTGGCAACCATGCAATAAGAATGGTTTCTTCTTTCTTCACTTAACTCCATGAGGGGACATGGGATCAGCATAAATGGATGACAATACTATCCTCCACAAACTCACTTTTGTCATGCTGCACTCAGGAGGACAGAGACAGAACTGTACTCTCTCAAGCAACATATAGAACACTCAGAATACCACACTTCTGAAAAATCAAAACAGCTTTAGAATCCATGACTCCAGGAAAAAACTGTGGAAGAGTTCAGTGCGCCTAGCAGCACATTCAATGAATGCCTGCTGTACAGACAATGTGAAAAGAAGGATTTCAGCCAGCAACTCCTCCAGTAGCATGATCCCCAACAGTCTTCCTGAAGATCATCCATCTGCTGATGGCAGAAGACAATGTAGAGTGCAAGCCATTTGGAGACTGCACACTTTTTTCTAAGGGTGATATCTTCATAGTCAACAGAAAAAGAAGCAAGCTGGCTAATCATCTGCTAAGGAAGGGAGTGTCACTGTTAAAGGTCAGGTAAAGTTTTCTATAAAAAAAAATGCATGCAAACATAATGGAATAGTCCCCTGGGTCTTATTTATGGTCCTCCTTTTTGTAGAGGGATGACAGCTGCAGTCCTCCATTCCCTAGCGATGAGGCTTGTCTGGAGGCTGTAGTGAAATAGATATTCACATTTCAAGCTATTTAGGAGACATCCTGGGATATTATCAGGAGCCATTGATGCAGTGATTTTAGCTCTGGAGAGTGCAGTGAGGACCTGTTCTTTAGTGATAGTTGGGGGATAAATGGTACAGGGCATTTCTTGGGGGAAACCAGGGGTAAAACTGGAGCTACATTTATTGGCCAGCTCAGTAGAGGAAGTTCCATTTACAATTAGTTCAGCATACTGCTTGGTATTCCCTTTAAGGCTGTATACATAACTGAAAAATTACATATGGTACAGAATTTACTATGTTGGAAGATTTAAGATTGACACTACCTAAAAAAAGGCACTACGTGGGGTGGATTATGTTTTGGTCAACACGAGAAAACTTAGTAAGGACATGTGCAGACCGGCAAATCATCTGAAGCTGACAAATATTTGGCCCCCTTAGAAGGAATCCAGTAACTAAGCCAATTGTTAAAATCAACCGTCTTCTGTTTAAATTGTAGCATCATCCTTGGAGAAGGTAGAATACTGCTCAGTGTTAGACTCGTACCTTCTTGGGACACAATCTGAATGCTCCAACGTGTCTTTCTTTATATAGTTCTGAATGTGCCCCCTGTCTTTCTTTATATAGTCCTGGGAGGTACACCTTAGGTCATTAACACCCACATGGATTATGACAAAGTCATACTGGTACTTGTGGCTCAATGTCCTCAGTGCATGTGTGATCTGGCGGATCCTTGCCACTGACAGGCAACTGATCGTGACAGTCTCCTAAGCATGCAGTCATGAGGGATTTGGACATCCAAGTTGATAGCAACCTGACATTTGACCACCATGTTCCTTCCATTGTATGGAAAGCTTTCCATATGGCCCACCTCATAAGTAAAGGTATCTCATTAAGGGACAAGGAGGTCACAACAAACAAAAAATACACAAAACCAAAGCAAAGCATCAGGTAATATTGCTGGAATCCACAAACCAGAATAGATTGGCAATAAAAGAAGAAATACAGTGACTCGCACAGCAGAAGTTGTATAAAGCACCAAATATCAATGGGTAGTAATAAGCAGACAACAGTTTAATGAAGGTAACTATTTTCACATTAAAAGCAATGCTTCATCAGACCAACTAACAATACTACAATTAGTCTGCTTTGGGACAACAACATACCTTTAAGTTTTTTGTTTTAGAGGTAGTTCAGTTAGGTATTAGAGGTGGAGATTTGAGAAATAAAACTGAGGTTAGAGAAAATAACTGGCTCCTAGAATAAGTCTTACAGATCTCCTGGGTTAAATGAAATGCTTTCCCTTAAAGCAGGTCTAAAGGCAGAATTTTTTATTCATTAGTTTATTATTTTTAAATTTAATTTTGTTTTTATTTACATATGAGGATTAGATGAAATGTTTTTATAGGTACATGATTTATTATTTTGCGCTTTGTATACCCTTATATATACATGTGGTCTCATGATAATGATGTCATCAGTGTGTGACAAGTTGGTTAGAGAGGGATGTTTGCAAGTTACATACACAGGTAATGGTAATTGATTTTAATTAATTTCTTTAGATTACTGTGAAAATGATTATTACTTTATTAATGGGAGGGTTTTAAGGCTTTATATTGAAGTTTTTTTTTAGTATTGTCAGTTGGTCTGATGAAGCATTGTCGTTTTTAATGCAAAAGCACTTACCTTCATTAAACTGTTATCCACTTATTACTACCTGTTGGTATTTGGTGCTTTATATAACTTCTGCTGTGGGAGTCGCTGTGTTTCTTCTTTTATTACAAGTGTATTCTGGTTTGTGAATTCCAGCGACATCACCTGACACTGTGCTATGGTTTTGTGTTTGTTCCAAGTTTGTATTAGCGTCAAGGCATGGAAGAAAGTCTTAATATTGAGCTTCCGTATATTCCAAACAGGATGGATAGGTTACAATGAATTTAAGAAACAGATAATAATCCTTTCCTGTGTCATATTCTGGATTTATCAGGGACTATAGTGGAAGCTAGACAAGAAGTGTAATTGAGTTTTTCTAATTTGCTGCGTGAACTAGAAAAACTGTACAAATTTAAACGCATGCAGTAGCAAAGGATACATCTGAAGGCTTGTATCCATCATAAAGTCATACCGAGAGGACTATGTACCTTAAAGATGCCCACATTTGGGTCTGCTTACCCAGAATTACTTAAAATGAGACAAATATTGAATATATGGCTGGGCTTGGACTATGTACAGTTGCTCATTAACTTTTTTCGTCCCACTGAGGAAGAGTTATTGAAGGACATTAATGCTATATAAGCTGAAATACACAAGTTTTCAGTTGATATTGTGACTACCAGCTAGGATGAATTATATGAACAGATTGTCAACTATGATGAGAGACTACAAGCCAATAAGTTTAAGAAGTTATGAAGGAATGTTACTGATTTTTAAGTGGGACATGTTTGCTCATGGCCAAGGAAAGAGTTGGGGTCAAGCCCCAATATTGTTAACAATGGGGTATCTCCACAGAAACTGACGAGTCTTGCTGGTGATGCTTTGGTTTTGTCCCAAAGCTCTTCTGTTATTTGGGCTGAGAATAGTAGTGCTATATCTTTTTTGTCAGGCACTACTGACTTGACAGGATGTATAGTTTGAAAAAATTCCAATGTCTCATTCTACACTGGTTCCACACATGTTTAGCCTCCTTTTTCTCTACCAGGGCCTCTCCCCATTGCAACAGGGCAGTGCCCAGGGAGGTCAGAGTTGGTCGAGGAGAGGTAGTGTCCACCACAGTCAATGGAGAGATTTACACAAATGGTAACTTGGAGCAGAACCTGAATGACCTGTTTTTAACATTTTTTCTGTTGAGCTTACCCCAGAACAACTGAATGTATTGAATGGAGGTCTTTCTATTGTTCCTTCTCAGAGATAGAATTTGACACAGGTACTTGCTGATTTAAGGTTATTTATACAATCTCTCTCTCTCTCTCTCTCTCTCTCTCTGATGTTTCAAGGTATGGGTGATACTCGTAAGGTGTTAGCTAAACCAAGTACATTCATTCCTGACAAGCATCCGATCATAGAAGCTTTTATTGCAGTATGTGATGAACAGATCAGGGCAGCTTTGTTAACTGAACATTCTGCTTCTTTTTAAAATCTTTCAAGAGGCAGAAATGCTGGCATCACAAGAATTGAAATGTCTTAATTCAGTTGAAATATATCCATCCGATAACGGTGATGGTGGGGGTTGTTGTTATGGACAAAGTAGCTTATTTAGCAGCCATGGAACAACTTCTGAATGACAAATGTAATTATCAGCCAATTTCTAAGCCTCAGTTGACGGCCATCATCAAAAGAGTTTCAGTTTTGCTTTTTGTTTTAATGGTGACAACTATGATTACAAAAGATCTGTTCAAGTATTTCTATTGGAATTTCCAGTTGTTCTGATACTTTATGGACTCCCAAAAGTCCATAAATGTCTATCCCAACCCCCCCCATGCATCCAGTACTATCGAGCAGAGGCTGGACCACAGAGCCTATATCTATTTATTTGGAAAAGACACAGACCAGTGCAAGATAATGTCAACTCTGTTTTAAGAGACACTAAAGATTTTTGCAAGATCTTTATAGAAAGAGTCAGCAGCTTATCGAATACCCAAGATCTTGTTTTTGTCACATTAGATATTACTTCTTTGTTTACTGTTATTCCTAATACCACAGGTATTGAATATGATATACTTTCTTGCAACATGATGCTAATTTTTCTTATATGAAGGTGGATTTGATTTGCATGCTTCTGGAGCTGGTTTTGGAAAACAATGCCTTTGTCTTTGGTGAGCAGTATTCTTTACAGAAGGCTGGTGTAGCTATGGGCACTACTTGTGCAAATAGCTATGCCAACCTTATGTTAGCACATTGGGAGCATGACAAGGTTTATGTAACAATGTGTTTACTAAACACATTGTTTACTATAAACACTTTATTTTTTTGCTGTGGAGAGGTACCCGTGAGTCATTACAGGAGTTTTAGTTTATGCAGGATACCACTGAATTTTTGAGGTTTAGTATTAATATGTCTTGCGAATCCACAGACTTCTTAGACACAACAATCACCAGAGATATGTTAGGTAGGTTTAAGACTGGTATATACAAGAAGTCATGTAAGGAGGATTCCCATCTACATAAAAGCAGCATGCGCCCGAAGTACATTCCTAGGAATGTGCTTAGAGGGGCAGGTGTTTCGAATTATTCGTCTTCATACAGAAGAACACTCTTTAGATCAGGCTTTGAAGGAATTAAAGGATGAATTCCTTAAACAAGGTTACATGGTCAGAAAGACTGACTCTTGCATATCTAATGTGAGGTCTGAAAGAGCTAGTAAAGCTAGACCCTTTTGTGACTAACTAGAGGACATGCAGAAGAGAGATCAGTTAGCTGTGTTTTTACATACTCTAATGATATTAATCTGGTAAGTGACATAATGAAAAGAAACTGGGGTATTCTCTGGAGTTGTCCTGAATTGATTATTTTGATAGGCAATACACCTGAGTTTTGTTTCTGGAATAATCTCTCAAGAGGCAACTTAGTTGCAGGAATGTTGCAACTGTAACATATTCCCTATCTTCTATACGTTGTGGTACATTTCCCTGCTTGAATTGTAAGGCTTGCAGATTTACTTATTCTAAATATGCCTTTGGACAGCCCACTCTACAACATGAGACTGAATTCTCCTTTTACGCATACTGTAAGGCTGCGAATGTGATACTACGCCTTCTGTGAATGCTGTTATGCCTTTTACATCGGCAAAATTAACTGTTTGAAGGAAAGGATTTTAGAACATCACGGAGACATCAGATATAAAACCAGCAATGCTCTAGCTACAAGTCTCCACTTTGGGAGAGCAACACACCTTTAAGTTTTTTGTTTTAGAGGTGGCTCCGTTAGGTATAAGAGGTGGAGATTTGAGAAATAAAACTGAGGCTAGAGAACAAAGCTGGATCCTAGAGTTACAGTCTTACAGATTGCCTGGGTTAAATGAAATGTTTTCCCTTAGAGCAGCTCTAAAGGCACAATCTTTTATTCATTAGTTCATTATTTTTATTTTTAATTTTGTTTTTATTTATATATGAGGGTTAGATGAAAATTTTTATAAGTATGTGATTTATTATTTTGTGCTTTGCATACCCATATATATATATATATATATATATATATATATATATATATATATATATATATGTGTGTGTGTGTGGTCTCACGATGATGCCATCAGTGTGTGACAAGTTGGTTGAAAGACTCAGGAGAGATGGATGCTTGTGAGTTACATACACAGGTAATGGTAATCGATTTTAATTCATTTTTTTAGATTATTGTGAAGATGATTACTACTTTATTGATGGGAGGGGTTTTACGGCTTTATATTGAAGTTTTTGTAGTATTTTTAGTTGGTCTGATGAAGTATTATATTTAATGCGAAAGCGTTTACCTTCATTAAACTGTCTGCTTATTACTACCAGTTTGTATTTGGTGCTTTATACAACTTCTGCTGTGCGAGTTACTGTATTTCTTTTTTTACAAGAGCTCACAACATCTCTGTCTTCTTCCCTTATAAGGCCCATTATTGAGTATAACGCGTCTTTTGGCATGTACCTCGCAAAGCACATGCAGCAGCTGGAGAGACCGCAGAGGTTCCTCACCAGGAGACTCCAGGGCCTCAAACATCTACTATACAGATAGGCTAAAAGTCCTATCCCTCTAACTCAGTTTCATAAAGACTCCTCCGAGGTGACCTCTGTCTGGCATATAAGGCAATCAAGGACCTTCCATTGATGGGACTGCTGCATATCCGCAAGTCAAGCTCCACTAGAGTAACCTGCACGCACGGGCTCTATCTGGTGTGTGACATCAACAAGACTTGTTGGCAGGACAGATTTGTCTCCCAGAGACTCCCCCATTTGTGGAACAGACTACTTCCTCACATCACGCAGAATACCTCTTTATCCCTGTTTAAGCGCAACCTGGATAACTGGATGAGAAACAGAAAATACACCCATGGGATTCCACCCATGTCCCTGCTGGACAGGAGCACTGGGTGCAGACTTGTCTAAACATGGGCTAAACTCTTGGCTAGGCTTATAAGGATCTCAGGGCCAATAGCCTAGTAACTTCCTATGATTCCTATATTCAGCCTGGTAAGAGGGGCATCAGTGCCTCAAACAATAGTCACACTAATTGACCAATATATTGATTTGTGTTGCAGTTTGCCTTAGGGGCTTAGAGGTTGAGACACTGTGACATGTGGCTGTTATGTGCCCTGGGAGTGTTGCCTTTGTAGAAGTGTTTGGAAGGTTGCTGACTGCACAGTATGGGTGGCCTTTGAGGTTTGTTTAGATTGCATTTAAGACACTCAGCATACGTGAATTTATATGTCTGACCCATAGATGTAGTATGTGTGTGTGTTACTGGCAACCTGTATGGAGATATTAGTGTCTCTATGCGAAAGCTTTGCCTCCAAAGAAATGTAATTACATCTCTTGCATACTGTAAGTCTGCTTAAGAATAAGGGAATCTTTCCTCAGGTAGGTTGGAAATGTTGGAAGTGTGGATTGGGAAGAAAGGTAACAGGGAACATTTTTGGGGAGCGTAATGAGTTGGCAGACTTTAAAAATTCCCTGCAGACTACTTTATCAGAAATACTGGGTGAGCAAATTGGTATAACTATGGAAATTATGTTTTTGAGCTATGACACAGAATCAGAATTGCCTAGACAAAGTAAGGCCTTGGTGGCTGCCAAAAAAACAATTACTAGAAATTGAAATCCAAGTCCAAACCAACTGTACTAGAAGTAGTGAATACAGCAAGAGATCGAACAACTAGAAATGGGATTTTTAGAAATGAATAGGTGCAAATTATACAGGAAAAGAAAGGAAATGTGGGAATAATACATACAGAACAATGTTTTGGAGGCTGAATGAGGTTTAAAAGAAGTCAGGATTTGAACGAGCTATGTCATTTTTGACTGACAAATGACTGGATAGGTTATAAGTGGGGTATAATGTTTGCAACTAAAAAATATGTTAATATGTTTTTTTTCATTTATAGAAGTGTATGACTGCCTATGTCATAAGTGATAATAAAGACGTTTCTTGTTTTAAAAAGAATAAGATGATTATCAGAAACATTAGACAACTGCTACATTGTCTCAAGATGCCCATTTCTAGCAGGCTGGCTACAGAGACAGTAGGAAAGTGCACATCCATGGCTGTGAATCCTCTTTTTTGTGATCTACAAGAGGTGGTACAATCAGCGTTTACAGTAATTGGGCTGGGAGGAGAGGTGTAGAACTGATCTAAAATGGCACACTTGGGGTAATCTTTCTCAGCGGACAAACTAGTTAATGTATACTCAAGCTAGATACTTGAGAAAACAGCAGAGAAAGTTTAATATGGATAATTACAGCTGTAGTTGCTTGCTTTTATATACTGCACTGCAAACAACTGCTGCACAGCTCAGCACAGGTTATGGGAGTTAGAGAGGAATTCAATCAGTATACAGTAAAAAAAAAAAAGCAGTACAAGTGTATACATAAGGTTCAGATCCTGCAGCAATTCACAATTCTCTTACTATTGTGATACTACATGACTAAGGTTCCCAGACTTAAGTAAAACGCAAACAGAAAAATGCAGTAGAAATGTAATAAATGAGGCTCAGATCCTGCAGAAATTCACAATTCTATCACTATTGTGAGTTACAATACAAGACTAAGGCCCCCAGACCAAGTAAAATGCAAACAGTAAAAAGCAGCAGAAATGAAATAAACAAGGCTCAGATTCTGTAACAACTCACAGTTATCTGACTACTGTTAAGGGTACTACAAGACTAAGGTCCCAGACAAAAATAGAAATGCAAACAGTTGACTTTTTGTTAAAACAAGGAAAATGCAGAAAAGAAAACACAATTCAACTTAAGACACTGAAAATTTTCATTGTGCACTAGCTGAAACTGGATTACTTGAAACAGATGCTAACTCGAGCTTTAAGAGTCTAATGGAAGTGCCTTATCAGTTTGAGCTGTTAGTGTCCAGTACAAGAAACAGCACTAGGAGGATCTTGCAAATTCTAATTTACAGTACAGCAGGAAGCTAAAAAGGCAATAAGTTTAAAAACGCAAGACTTGTGGGTTGGGCTGGGGTCTAAACATCAATGCAGTCAAATAGCATTTTTTAAACACACGGCTCTTGCAGCTGAAGAGGAATAGGTTTTGCAGTTCCTCCCACTAATTAACTATATCTAATTCATATTCAATCAAAGAATGCAAAGGGAATGTTTGCTAACTGACCCTAGCCAACAACGTTTTAAATTTCAAAGAAAAAAAAACTATGCAGTACAACAAAATTTAAAATACAAACTGCAATATAATTCAAATATAAAAAAATAGAAATATCCAAACCTTGAATTTAGAAAATTCCAAAATGAATGCAAACACTAGTTTTAAACTCAGAGCTCTTGTAGCTCAAGAATGTAGATGAATACCTTAAATAAGAAAATGGTTTCTCAGTTCCTCCGACTTATTAGCTAGAACTAATTACTATTCAACCATGGAATGCAAAATACTTATCTGGTTAGGGTTGCCACCCCTCAGTTTTTTTCCAGACTATCTGGAAATCAAATCGATTCTCCAGTAGTCCAGAAAACACTGTACAAACTCCGGTATTCTGTTTCAGAAAAGGAAACAGATTATCGGAGTTTGTAAATTGGCTGATTTACTATGCCCTTTTTTTTTTTTTTTTTTTTTTTTTTTTTGGTAACAGAAAATCATAGTAAATCAGCTGAATGCAGACATCAGGAATAGAAAAAAAAAAGAGGTATTCCCTGCCATTTGATGTCATAGTGACTTTACAAAATGGGTGGAATATGGGCGGGAGAAAGGGTAGGCAGGGTTACTGGTGATGGGTGTGGGGCCTTACTCTGGTTTTACCCACAACGAAAGGTGGCAACCTTATTTCTGATACCGTAACAAAAAGCCTTCTAAGGCAGGATTAAGTATGAAAACACACCAATTGTATGTAAAAAAACACAAGAACTTAAAACCAAACACAAGACATAACTACCTAGCAAGACATCTCCAATCACATTCAGCATCGTGTCCCTAGGCTTTATCATAGCTTAAAATAAATGCACAAAGTTCTTTAATACTAAGCATTATGACAGGGTCATGAGCCATAATTCATCTGTTATGCTGTTGAAAAATAGATTCCAAGAAATTCATCAAGAGCAAAGCTGAAAAAAATTTAATACAGAATCCATTTTGAGAACTCAAAGTCCATTTCAAGAAGAGACTATAAAACTGGAATAACCACTAACCCTAATAACTGTTTGTAATACATACTGGGAGTTTTTGCTACTCTAAATGCACTACTAGTAAAGTAAAAGTATAGCAATGCAATGCGTTTAACAGCTATGAAATCTGCAACAGCGCTGCCACAGACATTAGAATGTAAAGTACATCTCTCATCAGCCAACAACTCTAAAAGACATTAACATCAAATGTTAGCAAGGGATGTAACAAGGTTGTTCCTCCCAATTTCAAAACATAATCAGTGGACTTCATGTATTACATAACTTTCATCTGTCTGGAGTTACAGGTACCAATACACAAGCTTTCAGGTCATTCACATTACTAGAGTGCTTCTTACGAAAATGGGAAGCTAAAAAGCCTACTTGTCTGCTTTCAGTATCCCTGAGATGCTCGAAGTTTGACCTTAAGTTTTCTAATGCCTCCATTCATGCAAGTAAATGGAGCAACTCAGGGCAAAGACAAGAGTTATAGCTTTAAATGCTGACTGATGTATACTACTTTCACTGACCTTATGATAGCAAAAACTACAACAATAAAATGTCCATGTATTGCTGGGTACTACAGGCTACAGTTTCCAATAGTTTTGCTTCTTCTAAAGGAGATGCAAAAACATTTTTAAACAGCGGAATTTACAAAAATATCTTGAAACGACAACTTCCAGCTACTTTTGAATAACTTAGCCAAGTCATCACCAAGTAAACTGCTTTCTCTAACAAAGTAAAGAAAAGTTAGATTTTTCTGCAATTCTACATTTTTCCATATACATATAGAGAGAAAAAAACAAAAGGAGCTCATTCAACATTTAGAAATCTGGTTGACCTAAAGCTGAAAAGACATCACCAGGCATATAGCCTCGATTTAAAACATTTTCATAATACTCACTTCATCTGTATCACTATGGACTCCCCAAAAGGAAGAGATGAAAGCAAGTGGAAGAGGGTCATGACTGGAACCATAAAGATAGTTAAGGAAGGCGACGGGTTTCCCATATAGCCAACTGAGCACCACCTTACCATGATGGCCTTAAAGTTTCATTTCTAAATTAGTAATGCTTGGAGAAATGACATAAGAAATGGAAAAATTTAAACCAGCTACATGCCAAATCCACTTATAAAGTCAAAGACAATGTGGTAGTCTGCTTTGCATACAAAACTCAGTGCTTCTACAATACTGCATAACATTGCTTTTTGAAAAAAGCAATGGTAATCACTACATTTCAAATACAGCTGTGATGATGAATAGTCAGATTTTACCTCTGCACAAACTCTGAAACTTATTCAGATCCAAGCTCTGACTCCTCCCCTACCCACAATTCCCTGGACTCCGCCTTAGCAGCTCAGATCAAGTGTGCCCCCCACTTTGCCTCACATCTGAACAATCCTATAGCAAAAAAAAAAAAAAAAAAAAAAAAAGATACCAACTTGACAGGAATAACAATGCTACTACTTGAGAGAACCTGCAAGCTACCCTAAAAACTATAGGCCAATAACTTGCCTTCAGATGACGTATAAACTATACATTGGAATTGATGCAGACAGTTTATAGTCATTAAGAAGACAACTCAATTATTGCAATGGAACAAAAGGCAATAAAAGAAAATCATAAGGAACAAAGATCATTTACTGCCGAAGTCATAGTGCAGACCTGTAAAAAGGGTAATAATCTAAGTATGGCAATGGATTGACTACAAAAAAGCATTTGATAGTATTCCACAACCGTGGATAAAAAGAGTGCTTAAAAATGTATATGATACACCCTACTCTGACTACATACAGTGACAATGAAACAATGGCAGACCACTTTGCAATTAAGCTGTGATAAAGGACAAATTATTATCCCAGGGATAAAAATTCAAAGGGGGATATTTCAGAGTAACACTGTCACCACTGCTATTCTGCCTTGCCCTTAAACCATTAAGCTGTCTACTTAACAGCTTAGGCCATGGCTATAATTTGGCTTCTAAAACAAAGTGTAAAGACTTGTATTCTCTTTGTTGATCATTTAAAACTGTACAGCTCAACAGATGAGGAACTGAAAGTACAATTGCAAGTTGTCAAAACTTTTTCAGATGACATAAGAATGTCATTTGGTCTTGATAAATGTGCAAAAGCAACCTTTAAAGCAGGAAAACATCAGTCTGGGACAAGAATGTGATATAACAGAACTTGAGCAAGAGTGAGTGCACAAATATTTGGGAATTGATGAAGCATCAACAATAAAACATGAACAAATACGAAGAAAACTTAGTAAGGAATACTTTTACAAGACTTAAATTAATCCTGAAAACAGCACTGACATCTAGGAATAAAATCCAAGCTATAAACCAATTTGCTCTTCCTGTCATAACTTACAGTTTTGGAGTGATTGACTGGCCCCAAAACATGTTGGATAGATTACATAGGAAAATAAGAAGGATGCTTCATGCTCACCAAATGCTTTATAAAAATCAGTGCATACCAAGATTATATATCCCCCATTCCGAAGGAGGGATGGGCCTCCTTGAAAATGACTACATGTATAGATCTGCAATTGTGGGACTCCACACATCTGCTGTCACAATACCCAAATGAAGTGTGTAGAGAAAGTTTTGAAACATGAGGAGAATAAATCTAAGATGACTTTTCTGCTTAATCAGCAGAAGCATATCGGAGTCAAGCAGGAATGGAAATCAAACAAGAAGAAGATAAAAATCAGGCAGCAATTGAAAGCGTCAGGAAACAAAAGAAAGAATACAAAGAGAAGGAAAGAAATGTGGAAAATGCATACATATAATTGCAAGTATATAAAATGTCTGAAGAAACCTCTTGTTGATCAGGAACGAATGCAGGAATGGTTAAGGAGAGGCAAATTCAAACCAAGAAATGAAAGGTTAATACTGGCGGCCCAAGATAGTGGGCTATGTACACGCTGGTTTACAAAGTCCATTGAACATGTGGGAGAAACAGACAAATGTAGGTTTTGTATAACCGAATTGGAAACAGTTGCATACCTTGTTACTGGTTGTGACATACTAATGGCAGAATGGCTGTATACTGAAAGGCATAAGAATGTGGCAAGACTGTTGCACTGGGGATTGTGTAAACATTATGGTACTGAAGTGGCTGAAAAATACTTGAAACATGAGCCACAAAGCATCACAGAAAATGAAGTTTACATTACATGGGATCACCCATTACCAGCAGTTCAAAAGACAGATGATACAAAAATGGATATAGTGGTCCAAGAAAAAAAAAAAGTAGTGTTGATCACTGAAATCACCACACCCAGTGACTACACTGTCTTGTGTACAGCGAGGGACAAAGTCATAAAATATCAGGATCTGCAGGCAGAAACGAGAGCAATGTGGAAGAATGATACCCAGACAGTTCCAACAGTAGTAGGAGCAACGGGTCTTATAAAAAATAATCTACAGTCGTATTTAGATACGTTACCAATACTTGCAACTCCATACGAATTGCAGGAGTCATTACCGGGCACATAGCGGATGCTGCGAAGAGCACTTCTGGCTGACATCAAAGATTAAAACAATACTAAATTTCATGAACTTTAATCGTACTTTGACTTAGGAATGGAGTCCATTATGGTCATGGTATTAGAAACCCAAAAGACATGGAGAAATTAAAACCGAGGATTAACTCATACATCACTAGATGGGTAGCCAGCTGGCTCACCAACAGAACGTACAATGTCAAAGTTTGAGAGTCCACTTCCATGAGCAGTTACCAGTGGAGTACCACAAGGATTTGTGCTGGGCCCTCTACTGTTTGGAATCTATTTTTCTGTGGTCAAGGTGAAAGTAGATGGCCTGTGGCTTACCAAGTTTGCAGATGACAGCAAACTGGGTGAAATCATCTAATCCCCCAATGATGTAAACATATTACAGAAGGGGCTGACTCAGATAAATGATTAGTTTTAGTCCATGACTTTGGCACCAAACATAAAAAAAAAATGCTTCATTATCCTCTCTGGCAAAGAAGTAAGCCCTGCTAATTATGATATAGATAGCACCACTCTAAGCTCAAAGCCAGTGGTGTGAGACTTGGGAATACAGGTTGATAGCAATCTAAACTTTGATCACCATGTGTCCATAGTGGTAAGAAAAGCATTCTACGCTGCACATCTAATAAACAAGGGCATTGTATCCAGGACTAAGGAGGCTACAACTCCCATTGTACTCTGCCCTTATCAGACCACTAATTGAGTACAATGCTCCCTTCCGTATTTATTTCACTAGACACCTGCAGCAACTGGTGAGACCACAGAGGTTTCTAACCAAGAGAATCCAGGGCCTCCAAACACAACTTACATGAAAAGACTGAACGTCCTGTCACTGTACTCTGTTATACTGGCTGCTGAAAGGAGACCTGTGCCTGGCCTACAAAGCAGTCTCTGACTCTGCCCTAATGAAAAATGCTACACATCCGCAAATCAAACAGGACAAGGTCACTTGCTCCAGAGATCTCAACCTAACATGTGACATTAACAGAACATATTGGGGGGTGCATTTCCCAGAGATTGAAACTTGTCTGGAATAAGATTACACTTCACGTGAAGCAGAGCTCAAAGACTCTATTTAAGGGCAACCTTGACAACTGGATGGTTGACTGTAAATTCACCCGGGGTGGCACCTATGTCTCTCATAGACAGGGGTAGTCTGTTTGGATCACAGACTCTCTTCTCTGGTAACAATGACCATGCAACTACTGTCAATTAGGGTTCACGGGTTTTTACATACCTAGGCTTGTAAAGCCCCTAAGGCCATTAGCCTATTAATCTCCTATTAACTTATGAGAAGGAAAAAAGGAAGAAAGATGAAGAGACTGATTAAGGGACAACTCATTGACCACCTTGGGCATAAAAGGAGGATTAGTACAAAGACACCCTGTCTCTATGGAAAACTAAAAAATAACGAAATAGTCAAGAAAGCCTGAAGTTCAGATACCCTCAACTAGTGAGAGCCAAAATAACAATTTTCCAAGTACAGTGTTGTAAGGAAGCTGAAGAAGTAGGCTCAAAAGAAGCTCAAGTCGGTTTTTCAAGAACAAAACTGAGGTTCCAGGAAAGCAGAAAAGGCTTTCTGGGAGGCATATGAAGGATGCCTTATGAAAATGTCTTTACCTCAACTCTAGAAGACAAAGGAGTTGTCAAGGCAGATAAACAGAAACTGCTGGCAGGAGAGCTTTAACTGAAGAATATGCCAAACAAGTATAGAGCAGATAACACACAACTACAGGAACCTCCAGAAAGGGAATCCTGATGGCGAGAGAGGCACCAGACAGAAAATCTTTTCCAATCTGACATGTATAATTTCCTGGTAGTGGGTTTCCTGGCTTCCTGCAGAACCTAAAGCATGCCCTCAGAAAAGAGTTGCTTGAAAAGGATCAAAACCCTATCACACACAGCAACAGTTGAAGAGTGGACAAGTGAGGATGGATAAGAGACTCCTTGCGTTGTGTGAAAAGATCCACCCAGTGAGGTAACTTGTGGTGACTGCCCCTGGTCAAGTGAGAAAGGTAGCAGAACCAATGCTGTCTGGGCCAAGAGAGTGTAATTCGCAAGATTTTGGGAGAATTCTGCCTGATCCTGTGCAGGACTCATGGTAACAGAGGAAGGGAAGAAGGTGTATGGAAACACCCCCTTCCAAGAAAAAGGCAGGGCATCCACTTTCCAAGCCAGAGGACTTGGGAATCCAGAACAGAATAAATTAAGTTGTCGGTTCAGAGTGGAGGCAAAAAGATCTACCTGAGGGATACCCCTCCAATGGACAATGTCCACAAGCACATCTCTGTGAAGCATCCATTCGTGAGCTTATGTGCTGGACTTGCTCAAGTAGTCTGCCACTAGACTGTGCTCTGAGGAGTCTCTTAATATTGGATACCTAGATCCCAGACTTGAACAAGCTAGTCTGCAAAGGTAGGACTTTGTGCCCCCTTGCTTGTTGACATACATCACTGTGATATTGTTTGTGAAAACTTGACAGGCCCAGGATGAGAAGAAATGAAAAGCCTGAAAAAGCCAGAAACAGAGCCCTCATCTCCTTTATACTGGCATGCCTGATCCTGACCCTTGAGGTTGTCACAGAAGACACCCCATTCCCTGCTGAGGTGCCTGTAAGAACCTGAGTTGGAAGAGAGCTTGAAAAGGAAGTCCCAGGTTGAATGAAAGTTGACAAATCCTCCAGTGAAGATAGAGTTTGAGAAAGGTAAGGAAAGGCACCAGGAGGTCCAGGGGTGTCGTCGTTAAAGCCAAACCTATTTTAAGTACCACTGAAGTTTCCTCATATAGGAGGCCATGAACCAAAGAATTCTTAAGAAATTTCCCAGCTGTGAGAAGCCAGAGGAAGATGGGATTGGAAAAAGTCAATTAGAAATAGAGATGCTAGCATGGGAACTGTCTGAAGTCTGCAGCTGAGGAATATAATGATTCTGGGAAGGTGTCAGAACTGATTTCTGGAAATTTCTGGTGAACCCCAGACTTTGTAACAGGGAAGTAGTTAATATGAGTTCCTGAAGCAAAGTGCTGGGGGAAGCAGCTTGAATGATTGTCTAGACAGGGAAAGATTTTAATTCCTCAAATCATCCTGCAAAAAGCAATGACAGGAATCAGGCATTTGGTGAATGCCATTGGTGGAGTAAAAAGGCCAAAGAGCAAAGCAGAGAACTGAAAATGTAAGGAAGATAAAGAGAAATGTAAAAATCTCCTGAGGAGGGGTGGGAATGTGAAAGTAGGCATCCTTGAGATCCAGTGATACCAGAAAGCCCTGGGTAGAAGGGGGAATAATATCTGCACAGGTAACATCCAAAAGGCCTTCAACCAAGAAAGATCCAGAATTGGACTTCAAATGCCCTACTTTTATGGGACCAGAAACATTCTGGAGTAAAATCCCTTTCCAACCTGGGCAGGAGGCATGGCTTGAATGGTGCCCTGAACCAAGAAAATGAAGAACCTCTGGGAAGAGAGAAAATTGCTCCCAAGGAGGTTGAGGAATGCCTGAAAAGGATGTAAGAGATTTCCAAACCATAAATGATTCCTGATGGACAATGAACGGAACCCAAGAGTCTGAAAAGATCGGTAGCCAATTTGGAAGAGAGGGACAAGGGAAAGTACAGTTTTGTACCTACCATACATGTAGATGTCCGAGAGGTATGCATCTGCAGTCTTAACAAATGGGTTGTCCTGGCCTCAGGCAGCCCTTCGGTCGGCCGGATTCCAAAGTCTGGGTCTGGCCTCGGCTGATGTCGCACTTCACCCGACGTCATAGCTGCAGTTCAGCGGGTATAAAGGCATCAGCCGACGCCATTTTCCTCAGTGTTTCTTGCCCCAGATGCCAGGTGCCCTTCTAGGAAGGCTAAATTTGGATAAATGCAAATATTTCCAAACAATAGAGAGCAAACAGAAATAAACATGTATATACATATATACAAACAAATACACCATAATAGATTCCCCCAGCTAGCTACAAGATGGGCAATTACCCTAGGAGTACCACAGAGGGGAAGGAGGGTGGGTAATCCTGACTGCAGATGCATACCTCTCGGACATCTACATTTATGGTAGGTACAAAACTGTACTATGTCCTTCAAGGATGCATCTGCAGTCCTAACAAATGGGTAGAATACCATAGCCAAACTGGGGGAGGAGGCACTAAGAGTTTATGGTGTAGTTAAGATCCCTTGCAAAACAGCAGTGGCAAAACCTGCTCGGGATCTGGAGTATAAAGGTAGATTATAATGCTTGGCAAATGTATGCATGGAGCTCCAAGTAGCAGCCTGTAAAATGTCTTTGGTAGCCACTCCTCGTAAGAAGGCTGTAGTAGTGGCTGTAGCCCTTGTGGAGTGAGGCCTGATGTTTTCTGGAGTTGCCTTTCCATGAAAAGAGTAACAAAATCTAATGCAATTTCCTATCCATTTTGAGATTGTCTGTTTTGAAATTGCTTTTCCTTCCATTCCTGTTGCATATGCTACCAGAAGCTGGTCAGTTTTTCTATTGTTCTTGGTTCTGTCCAGGTAGTAGCGCAATTGCCTGTGTACATCCAAAGTATGCAGCAATCTTTCCCCCCTGTTCTGCGGGTTGGGGAAGAATGTTGGTAGGTGTATTGCTTGGTTTAATGATACCCTGGAGACCACCTTTGGCATAAAGGTAGGATTAGTTCTCATGGACACTCTATCCTGATGGAAGATAAGGAAGGGTTGTACTGCCATTAATGCCTGTAATTCAGAAACCCTTCTAGCTGAAGTGATTGCAAGCAGGAAGGCAGTTTTCCAAGATAAGTACTGTAATTCTGCTGTTGCTGCTGGTTCAAAAGGGGGAAGTGTCAACTTTTCTAACACAAAGTTCAAGTCCCATGTAGGCAATGGTGGTTTCCTTGGTGGCTTTACATTTTTAATTCCTCTGAGAAACTGCCTGAGTAGAGGTTGAGAGAAGACTGGAGGATCCATGTTGTATTCTGCTGAAATTGCTGATGCATGAATCTTAATGGAGGAGTAAGACAGACCATTGTGGAAAAGCTCTGCTAAGTATTCCAGGATGTTAGCTATGTTTGCCAATGATGCATCTACCCCTTTTGTTGCACTCCAAATGAGATATCTTTTCCATTTTGCTGAATAAGTTTTCCTTGTTGAGGGTCTGCGAGCCTCCAAGATAATGTCTTTAACCCTTTGAGATAAATATGGGTTATTTTGCCTTATATAATGTTCCAAGCAGCTAGTTGCAGTGTTTTCAAGTTTGGATGCAGGATTTTGAAGTTGTTCTGTGTTAGCAGTAGAGGTAGTAGGGGTACAGGCCATGCGTGCTCCTGGGACATACTCCTCAGTAGTGGGTACCAATGTTGTCTCGGCCAGTCTGGAGCTATCAAGATGATCCTGGGGCGATCTTTGATCTTCAGTAGCACTTTGTGCATCAAAGGAAGAGGTGGGGATGCATATGCTGTCAGGTTTTCCCAACTGAAGGATAGGGAGTCCACCCTCCAAGCAAGTGGGTGGTATGTCCTTGTGCAGAATTTCTTCAATTGGTGGTTGTGTGGGGACGCGAACAGGTCTATTTCTGGCAGTCCCCATTTCCTTGTGATGGTTCTGAAGATGTCTGGATGCAGCATCCATTCGTGGGCATCCGTGGTGGTTCTGCTTAAGATGTCTGCTAGTATATTTTCTTTTCCTGGCACAAATATGGCTTGGAGCTGAATGTTGAAGCTCAGGGCAAAATTCCAGAGGTCCATTGCCATCCGGCATAGAGGATAAGAATGTGTGCCTCCCTGCTTGTTGATATACCACATAACTGTGGTGTTGTCCGTCCTAATCAGCAAATGACCCTGTTGAAGGAATGGTCAGAATGTCTGAATTGCCTGTTTTACTGCCAGCATCTCTTTTTGATTTATGTGTAGGTTCATCTGGTCTTGAGTCCATAAGCCTTGTATGCACTTGTCCACCATGTGTGCCCCCCAACCGAGGTCTGAGGCGTCTGTGGTGATAGTCTGGGTTGGGTGAGGCCTGTGGAAGGGCAGTCCTTTGTTCAATTGACAGGCCTGGGCCCACCACTGGAATTCTTGTTTCAGGCATGGAATTATTGGAATTTGGGTTTCTAGGCTATGCTTGTGCTGAGACCATAAATTCCTCAGGTACCATTGCAACTTCCTCATATGTAGTCTGGCATGTGGAATTAATATTATGCAGGATGCCATGTAACCCAGGGCTTGCAGTATTTTCCTTGCTGTAAGCTGGTTCTGTGTTGTCAATGCCATGAAATAGAGTGGTAGCTGCTTCTGTTTTTCTGCTGTGAGGAATGCCATCTGGTTTGATGTGTCCAGTTCTGCACCCAAGAAGGTTATCCTTTGGGATGGTATCAGCCTTGACTTTTTTGTGTTGACTGTGTATCCCAGGGCTTGCAGCAGGTGAATAACCTTTTTCAAATCTTTTGTCAATTTGTCCTTGCTGTCCGCTTGTAACAGGCAGTCGTCCAGGTATGGATAAATTTGAATTCCCTGAAGCCTGCAATGAGCAATTACTGATGCCAGGCATTTCGTGAATACTCTGGGCGCAGTAGATAAGCCAAAAGGCAATGCTGAGAATTGATAATGCTCTGATCCTGCAAGAAATCTGAGGTATCTTCTGCAATTTGGTCGAATGGGGACGTGCAGGTATGCCTCCTTGAGATCCAGTGTCACCAGCCAAGACTCCTTGCCCAGCATGGGAAGAAGTTGCTGTAGGGTCAGCATCTTGAATTTTGGAACAATGAGATATGTGTTTAGAGCAGACAGATCGAGGATAGGTCTCCATTGGTTTTCCTTTCTTGGTACCAGGAAAAGCCTTGAATAAAATCCTTGTCCTTGTTCCATAGCCGGTACCTTTTCTATAGCTCTCATCCTTAGTAAGTGGTCTATTTGCTGTAGAGCGTTTGTCCTTTGGTTTGGAGGTAGGTTTGGCATTCCTCTCTTCCTTGGAAGAGTATGGAAGTGAAACCTGTAGCCTTTGTCTATTGTCTGTAAAATCCATTTGTCTCCTGTAATGTAATGCCAATTTACTGAAAATAAGGCTAGCTTTCCGCCTAAGGGTGCTCCCAGTTGTTCCCTGGTAGGTGGTTTCAGAGCCAAGTCACTGTGATTGTCCTGTGGAAGTGGTAGTGGCTGGATCTGTGGCAGTACTTCTCTGGCTGTTAGGCTGCCACTGACGTCCCCTGTAGGCACCTCTGGATTGACCTCTGCCTCTAGGGCGTCTATTTCTGCTTCTCTGTGCTCTGGTGGTTTCTGGAAAGGACCAATTTTTGGAAGGCCAGTTCCTACTAAATCTCGGAGGCTGGACCTGTAAGAAATCCTTGAGTGTCTGGACAGATTTCGTTTTTTCTTCCACCTTTTTCAACACTTGCTGTGCAGGGGAGCCAAACAAACTGTGCTTTTCCATGGGTGCATCTAGAAGCTTTGACTTTACATGGTCTGGTAAGGATTGCTCTTTTAACCATGCATGCCTTCTGATCACTGTACCAGTCATAGCTGATCTAAAGGAAGCCTCCAGTGCATCATAGCCGCATTTTAAGGAATGATTACTGACCTGCTGAGTATTATGCACCAAATCCTGAAGGGACTTACGGTCTAAAGGCTCAGGCGAGGATAGTTTTTTAGTGAGCTGATCTAACAGAAATTCCTGATACTGAATCATGTGGAATTGACAGTTTAAGGCCCTAGCCGAAAGAGTAGCAGAAGTATAAACGTTTTTACCCCATCTCTCCAATGCCCTAGATTCTCTTTCAGAGGGGAGGGGGTTTTGGCAGAGGCAGCTGCTACAGCTTTGGGGCCCTGTGAAATAGTTTCTGGATCTGCTATAGGAGCCTTATACAAATGATAATGTGTGTCCGGAACCCTGTAGTATCTGTCGGGCTTAGCAGGGGCCGGAGGCAGTGAGTCAGGGGCAGTACAAGCATCATTAAATGCATCATCCACAACTGTAAGTACTGGAGGAATAGCTAAAGGCCTATGTTGTGGTAAATGTAAAAAGGTCCTAAGCCTTTTCCTAGAGTCTGAAAAATCCTGGCCCTGACATTGAAATTGTTCCCTCATAGCATGCAAGGTTTCCCCAAAAGAAAATTCCTCAGGAGGAGAGGCAGAAGGTATGGAATCCTCTGCATCAGAGTCCTCATATGGAGAATAAGGGCCTTCTGGAGGGTTTGTATTTTCTGAATCATCAGAGGAGTAATCCGAAGAAACTGGCTCAGGGGGCTCTGCTCTAGGCCTCTTCTCTGGAGGTGGGTGAGAGGCCCTGTCAGGGTGAGACTGGGTTCCCCTGATCAAAGAAATGAGATCCTCTGCTAGACTAAGCATTTGAGTATTAGTGCTAGGCCTGTGAGAGGGGGTTTTAGCAGGTATGGCCTTTGAAGATTTAGCTGCTCTGGCCCTGGCAAAAGCCTTAATTGACATGGATGCAGGGGGCCTAGCAGCTCCACGTGCAGGAGTAGATACATCTAAGGGAATAGTATCAGATAAATCCTGAGAAACTGTAGAGCAGGTAGATTTTCCGTAGCAGATTCAGCCATGCTGGAAGAGGCCTCCGTAGTAGGAGGAATGCTTTCGGCCGAAGCAAGAACCGAGGATTCGGTTTCAGCCGAAACCGAGACACTCGCGGTTGGCTTAACCGCGGTTTCGGCCGAAACCGCGGACCGCGAGTGTCGCTCCTTTTCCTTACGCTTTTTAGCTAAATGTGAAGTCGGAGTCTCCGACAGCATGATATAAGCAAAAGCGGAGCCGAAAAACTCCTCCGCAAACTCCGACCGACGTCTAAGTGTCTGTCGGTTGAAGGAAGCACAGGCTAGACAAGCTGCTACGTCGTGGTCTGGGCCTAAACAAGGTAGGCAGTAAGAGTGGAAATCTTTATGAGGTATTTGTTTCCCACAAGTTAAACAGTTATTCACTTTTTCTGACATCGGCTGAGGCAAGAAAGAGTCCCCAAT
This sequence comes from Protopterus annectens, assembly GCF_019279795.1. Taxonomy (NCBI): domain Eukaryota; kingdom Metazoa; phylum Chordata; order Ceratodontiformes; family Protopteridae; genus Protopterus; species Protopterus annectens. The sequence goes on along the minus strand of NC_056737.1, from coordinate 734,082,912 downwards.
GGGGTACTTAGCTTTTTAGAAGTCTTCGGTAGTAGCAATCTCTGGTTCTGACCGACCGGCACTTGCGAACAGCTTCTGCTTCGGGCGCCACGCGGCAAGAAAGACTGGGGAAAATGGCGTCGGCTGATGCCTTTATACCCGCTGAACTGCAGCTATGACGTCGGGTGAAGTGCGACATCAGCCGAGGCCTGACCCAGACTTTGGAATCCGGACGACCGAAAGACTGCCTGAGGCCAGGACAACCCATTTGTTAGGACTGCAGATGCATCCTTGAAGGACATCCTGAGCAAAGACAGGAGGAAGCAAACTGTCAAACAGAACCCAGCTTATCTTGGAAAGGAGGATTTTGGGAAGCAAGAGTCTGAGTACACTTAGCAAGAGACACATGCTTAGAGCTCTTCTTGCCCTTAGGAGGACGACAAGACTGCCTATGAACAAAAGCAGACAGAGAGAATTCCTCTGAAATCTATGAGGAAAGAAACAATGTTTCAACTCCTGCAAGGCTTTAACCCTTCTCCTGGAAAGACTTGAAAACGTCAGCTGTAGCAGACCCAAACAGATTTTATTATCCAAAGAAGCTTCCAAAAGTTTGGTCTTAAATGTTATCAGGCAGGATGAAGCCAAGAATAAACGCATCTTAACTGAGTCAAGGGCAACAGCCCCAGAAGAGGCAACAGCTGCATCACAGATAGTGGCATGCAACTTAAAAAGTACACAGGGAACACAGGGAAAGGGCCCAAAACATCCCCTTAAGTAACCAGCACAGCAAAAGGACATTCAGACCATCATTCAACAATGCGATTCAGAATGGTGGCAAAGTAGTTCTGTGTATCTGCATTTGTACGTCACCTTTATGGCCTATGTGATGTGTGGGGAGCATGAGTGTGAAGTACGACAATCATAAGAGCTAAAGGCTTTGGCATACTGGCCAGATGTTGGGCTATCCTTGGCAGATCCCTCTGGTAAAGACTACAGCAGTAGTGATATGGAAAGACATCATATGATGTATGTAGTGTACCTGAAGAGTGTCGCCAAACTCTTTAAGTGACCACTGCTTTCTATTCTCAACCTGGATCTTCAAATGCTCCACACCCCAAGCTTTTATTAACACAAGAAAATCCCAGATATTCCTTATAAATTGCTGTCAGTTCAACTTGCCCAACTAGAATGGTCTCTCATAAATCGGTCTAAAGACCTTACAACTGTCTTATCAGCATTTTATAACATACTGATTCCATTGCAAGACAGACTTTTTCCCCCCAATAAGAAAGGGCAAAAAATGATTATGCACCATGACTCACTACAGACAAAAACAAACATCAGTGATGCTGATTAGAAAAAGGAACCTTCATCTATACAGTACGTAAATCTGAAAGGTACAAACAAAAAAAAAAAATCACTAAGGTAATCCATTAACAAGGTTAAAACAGATTTCCAGGTACATACTCAAATTAGCACCTCAAACAAAAAAAAAATTCCAAAACTGAACTATTCTCCAAGGTCACACCTACTGAAATCTACAAAAAGATAAGTCACCCTCCAAAACCTACTGCTACAGCATTTGTAAGCTTTGATCCTCCTCAACCAAAATCTTCTCTTCATAAGACTGTAGACAGACCTTCCTTCTTCAGGAGAATAAACGTGACAGAAATGCACAAAATGCTTGAGAATCTAAGTACAACGTATAATGCCCACAGACACTATTCACCCAAACCTTCTAAAAGTCTTAAGTGATGTTCTCTGTAACTCCATTATTTTCATGCTCAGTCTTTCACTAACTACCATCAACCCCACAGCTTCAAAAGCACGCCCTTATTTTACCATTGGCTAAATGCTTTACTCCTTCAGCACCTAATGACTTCGGTCCTACTGCCAGCCTCCGTTCTATAGCCAAGATATTACAAAACGTTCTTCCAAAATCAAATGACTTCCCACCTTTGTAAGAAGGAAAAGGGTTTAGTTGCCAAAAGATGTTCTGCAGAAGATAGCTTTGAAAATTTACTGTAGTGTCTGATCATCATCTTCTTCTTTCGGCTTATTCCCCGTTAGGGGTTGCCACAGCGGATCACCTGTCCGCTCATGATTGGCAGTGGAATTTTTTCGGTACTGTAGTCTGATCTAGGGTTTGAAAAATAAATTTATGGATGTAAGGAACCTTCATTTATCAGACTTCTTAGGGGCAAGGGACCAACAGACAAATTGCTGGCAGTCAAGAAAGCATCCTCTGATTCTGGCAAAAAGGAAGGAACAGCTGCAGATGGAGGAAAATCCATCTGTAACAAGTCAATACGTTTGCTACGATTCTGGCATTTCTTTTTACTCTTACTGAAAAGTACAGTTTTGTACCTACCATAAATGTAGATGTCCGATAGGTATGCATCTGCAGTCCTAACATATGGGTTGTCCTGCCTCAGGCAGCCCTTCGGTCGGCCGGATTCCAAAGTCTGGGTCTGGCCTCGGCTGATGTCTCACTTCACCCGACGTCATAGCTGCTGTGGTATAAAGGCATCAGCCGACGCCATTTTCCTCAGTGTTTCTTGCCCCAGATGCCAGGTGCCCTCTAGGAAGGCTAAATTTGGATAAATGCAAATAATTCCAAACAGTAGAGAGCAAAAATATATATATATATATATATATATATATATATATATATATATATATACATATATACAAAACAAATACACCATAATAAATTCCCCCAGCTAGCTAAAAGAGGGGTAGGTACCTTAGGAATACCACAGAGGAGAAGGAGAGTGGGTAATCCTGACTGCAGATGCATACCTATCGGACATCTACATTTATGGTAGGTACAAACCTGTACTATGTCCTTCAAGGATGCATCTGCAGTCCTAACACATGGGTAGAATACCATAGCCAAACTGGGGGAGGAGGCACTAAGATAAAGATGGTGTAAGTCAAGATCCCTTGCAACACAGCAGTTGCAAAACCTGCTCGGGATCTGGAGTATAAAGGAAGGTTATAATGCTTGGCAAATGTATGCACGGAGCTCCAAGTAGCAGCTTCTAAAATGTCTTTGGTAGCCACTCCTCGTAGGAAAGCTGTAGTGGTGGCTGTAGCTCTTGTGGAATGAGGTCTGATATTTTCAGGAGTTGTCTTTCCATGAAAAGAGTAGCAAAATCGAATGCAATTTCCTATCCATTTTGAGATTGTCTGTTTTGAAATTGCTTTTCCTAGCATTCCTGTTGCATTTGCTACCAGAAGCTGGTCAGTTTTTCTGTTGGTCTTAGTTCTGTCCAGATAGTAGCGTAATTGTCTGTGCACATCCAAGGTATGTAGCAGTCTTTCCCCCCTGTTCTGTGGGTTGGGGAAGAATGTAGGTAAATGAATCGCTTGGTTCAATGATACTCTGGAGACCACTTTTGGCATAAAGGTAGGGTTGGTTCTCAGAGACACTCTATCCTGATGGAAGATAAGGAAGGGCTGTACTGCCATTAATGTCTGTAATTCAGATACCCTTCTTGCTGAAGTGATTGCTAGCAAGAAAGCAGTTTTCCAAGACAAGAACTGTAAATCTGCTGTTGCTGCTGGTTCAAAAGGGGGAAGTGTTAACTTTTCCAGCACAAAGTTGAGATCCCATGTAGGTAAAGGTGGTTTCCTTGGAGGCTTTACATTTTTGATTCCTCTCAAGAACTGCCTGAGTAGAGGAAGAGAGAAGACAGGAGGATCCATGTTGTATTCTGCTGAAATTGCTGATGCATGAATCTTAATGGAGGAGTAGGACAGGCCATTGTGGAACAGTTCTGCTAAGTATTCCAGGATGTGTGCTATGTTTGCCAATGAGACATTTTCTCCCTTTGCTGCACTCCAAATGAGGTATCTTTTCCATTTGGCTGAATAAGTTTTCCTTGTGGAGGGTCTGCGAGCCTCCAGGATAATGTCCTTAACCCTCTGAGATAAATCTGGGTTATTTTGTTTTATGCAATATTCCAAGCAGCTAGCTGCAGTGTTTTCAAGTTTGGATGTAGGATCTTGTAGTTGTTCTGTGTTAGAAGTAAGGGACATAGAGGTAGAGGCCATGCGTGTGTCCGAGACATGCTTCTCAGTAGCGGGTACAAATGTTGCCTCGGCCAGTCTGGAGCTATCAGGATTACCCTTGGCTGATCCTCTTTGATCTTCAGTAGGACTTTGTACATCAAAGGAAGAAGTGGGAATGCATATGCTGTCAGGTTCTTCCAGCTGAAGGAAAGGGAGTCCACCCTCCAAGCAAGTGGGTGGTATGCTCTTGTGCAGAATTTCTTCAATTGGTGGTTGTGTGGGGAGGCGAACAGGTCTATCTCTGGTAGTCCCCATTTCTTTGTTATGGTTTTGAAGATATCTGGATGCAGCATCCATTTGTGAGCATCCGTGGTAGTTCTGCTTAAGGTGTCTGCTAGTGAATTTTCTTTTCCTGATACAAATCTGGCCTGCAGTTGAATGTTGAGATTCAGGGCCACATTCCACAGGTCCATTGCCATCCGGCATAGAGGATATGAGTGTATACCTCCCTGTTTGTTGATGTACCACATGACTGTGGTATTGTCCGTCCTTATCAGCAGGTGACCTTGTTGGAGGAATGGTCGGAATGCCTGGATGGCATGTTTCACTGCCAGCATCTCCTTTAGATTTATGTGTAGATTCTGCTGGTCTTGGGTCCATAGGCCTTGTATGCACTTGTCCACCATGTGTGCCCCCCAGCCTAGGTCTGAGGCGTCCGTGGTGATGGTCTGGCTTGGATGAGGTTTGTGGAAAGGCAGTCCTCTGTTCAACTGACAGGCCTGAGCCCACCACAGGAATTCTTGCTTCAGGCATGGAATTATTGGAATCTGGGCTTCTAGACTGTGCTTGTGTTGAGACCATACATTCCTTAGGTACCATTGCAACTTTCTCATATGCAGCCTGGCATGCGGAATCAATATTATGCAGGATGCCCTGTAACCCAGGGCTTGCAGGACTTTCCTTGCAGTAAGCTGAGTTTGTGTTTTTAATGTCATGAAATAGACTGGTAGTTGCTTTTGTTTTTCTTCTGTGAGAAAAGCCATCTGAGTTGATGTATCCAGTTCTGCACCCAAGAATGTTATCCTTTGGGATGGTACTAGTCTTGATGTTTGCATGTTGACTGTGTATCCCAAGGCTTGCAACAGTTGTATGACCTTTTCCAAATCTTTTGTTAATTTTACCTTGTTGTCCGCTTGTATTAGGCAGTCGTCCAGGTATGGGTAAATTTGAATTCCCTGAAGCCTGCAATGAGCAATTACTGATGCCAGGCATTTCGTGAATACTCTGGGCGCAGTAGATAAGCCAAAGGGCAATGCTGAGAATTGATAATGTTCCGATCCTGCAAGAAATCTGAGGTGTCTTCTGCAATCTGGTCGTATAGGGACATGCAGGTATGCCTCCTTGAGATCTAGAGTCACCAGCCAAGACTCCTTGCCCAGCATGGGAAGAAGTTGCTGGAGGGTCAGCATTTTGAATTTTGGAACAATGAGGTATGTGTTCAGAGCGGACAAGTCGAGAATAGGTCTCCATTGATTTTCTTTTCTTGGTACAAGGAAAAGCCTGGAGTAAAATCCTTGGCCTTGTTCCATAGGCGGTACCTTTTCTATAGCTCTCATCCTTAGTAAGTTGTTGATTTGTGTTAGAGCGTCTGTTTTTTGGCTTGGTGGTAGGTTTGGCATTCCTCTCTTTTTTGGTAGAGTGTGGAAGTGAAACCTGTAGCCTTTGTCTATTGTTTGTAAAGTCCATTTGTCTCCTGTAATGTAATGCCAGTTGTCGGAAAATAAGGCTAGTTTTCCGCCCAAGGGTGCTTCCAGTTGTTCCCTGGTAGGCGGAATCAGAGCCAAGTCATTGTGTCTGTCCTGTGGAAGTGGTTGTAGTTGAATCTGTGGCAGTACTTCTCTGGTTGGTAGGTTGCCACTGGCGTCCCCTGTAGGCACCCCTGGATTGACCTCTGCCTCTTGGGTGTCTATTTCTGCCTCTCTGTGCTCTGGAGGTGTCTGGAAAGGACCAATTCTTCGAAGGCCAATTTCTGCTAAACCTCGGAGGTTGGACCTGTAAGAAATCCTTGACTGTTTGGACAGATTTTGCTTTTTCTTCCACCTTCTTTAGAACCTCCTGTGCAGGGGAGCCAAACAAACTTTGTTTCTCCATAGGAGCATCTAGGAGTTTTGACTTAACATGGTCTGGTAAGGATTGTTCTTTCAACCAGGCATGCCTTCGAATCACTGTTCCAGTCATAGCTGATCTAAAGGAAGCCTCCAGTGCATCATAGCCACATTTTAAGAAATGGTTACTGACCTGCTGAGAGTTATGTACCAAATCCTGAAGGGACTTGTGGTCTATAGGTTCAGGAGAGGACAGTTTTTTATTTAGCTGGTCTAACAAAAATTCCTGGTACTGTATCATGTGAAATTGACAGTTTAAGGCCCTGGCCGAAAGAGTAGCAGAAGTATAAACCTTTTTACCCCATCTCTCTAATGCTCTAGATTCCCTTTCAGAGGGGAGAGGGTTTTTGGCAGAGGCAGCTGCCACAGCTTTAGGGCCCTGTGAAATGGTTTCAGGATCTGCAACAGGAGCCTTATACAAATGGTAGTGTGTCCGGGACCCTGTAATATCTGTCAGGCTTGGCAGGGGCCGGAGGAAGAGAATCAGGAGCAGTACAGGCATCATTATATGCATCAACAACTGTTAGTACTGGAGGAATGGCTAAAGGCCTATGCTATGGTAAGTGTAAGAAAGTCCTTAGCCTTTTCCTTGAATCTGAAAAATCCTGGCCCTGCCATTGAAAGTGTTCCCTCATAGCATGTAAGGTTTCCCCAAAAGAAAATTCTTCAGGAGGAGAGGCAGAAGGAATGGAGTCTTCTGCATCAGTATCCTCATAAGGAGAATATGGGCCTTCCTGAGGGTCTGAGATATCTGAGTCATCCGAGGAATAGTCTGTAGAAACAGGTTCCGGGGGTTCAGTCCTAGGCCTCTTATCTGGAGGGGGTTGAGAGGCCCTGTCTGGGTGAGGTTGGGATCCCCTGATCAAAGAAATGAGATCCTCAGCCAGGCTGAGCATTTGGGAACTAGAGGTAGGCCTGTGTGAGGGAGTTTTAGCAGGTAAGGCCTTAGAAGATTTAGCTGCTTTAGCCCTGGAAAAAGCCTTGATAGACATAGATGCAGGGGGTCTAGCAGCCCCACGTGCAGGGGTAGAGATGTCTAAAGGAATAGTATCTGACAATTCCTGGGTGCTTGCTTCTGTAGGGGTAATTTCAGTAGTAGATTCAGCCATGCTCTGTAAAGCCTCGGCTATCGAGGCATGCTTTCGGCTGAAGGAGGAACCGAGGACTCGGTTTCAGCCGAAACCAAGACACTCGCGGTTGGCCTAACCGTGGTTTCAGCCGAAACCGCGGACCGCGAGTGTCGGTCCTTTTCCTTGCGCTTTTTAGCTAATTGTGTAGTCGGAGTCTCCGACGGCATTTTGTATGCAAAAGCGGGACCAAAAAACTCCTCTGCAAACTCCGAACGACGTCTAAGCGTCCGTCGGTTGAAGGAAGCACAGGCTAAACAAGCTGATACGTCGTGGTCCGGGCCTAAACAAGGAAGGCAGTAAGAGTGGAAATCCTTATGAGGTATTTGTTTCCCACAAGTTAAACAATTATTTACTTTGTCTGACATCGGCTGAGGCAAGAAAGAGTCCCCAACGGGGTACTTAGCTTTTTAGAAGTCTTCGTAGTAGAAATCTCTGGATCTGACCGACCGGCACTTGCGAACAGCTTCTGCTTCGGGCACCGCCTGGCAAGAAAGACTGAGGAAAATGGCGTCGGCTGATGCCTTTATACCACAGCAGCTATGACGTCGGGTGAAGTGCGACATCAGCCGTGGCCAGACCCAGACTTTGGAATCCGGCCGACCGAAGGGCTGCCTGAGGCAGGACAACCCATATGTTAGGACTGCAGATGCATCCTTGAAGAACATCTATTACTTCATTCCAGAAGTATCATCAGGAAAAAAAAAAGAGGACTCTGAAGAGTAAATTTTCCTCAAAATCTGGTCCCCCCCCTTCCAATGGTGTAAGAACTTGATATGCAATTAAATTCCTGTCCTTCAGACTGAATCACAACCAGAGAGACAGAAAAATATACATATTTTTTTAATTCAAGGAAGACTCTGTATTTATAGACTGAAAGGTTTAAAATAAACCCTTACCAAACCTAGTCATTCTTTCCAATCTGTCTTACCTGAAACAGAAGAAAACTGTCTAACTTCGTTCTTTACCTTGGAAGTCCCCAAGAAAAAGGCTGACCCAAACACCATTCCCCTCTCCAGGGTTCAAGCTTCAAGCTCCTTAGGGCTGTCTTGCAGTAGTGTGTTGTCCACTCCCTCCTCTGATAAACAAGTGTGGTTCTCTCTTGCCGGAAGATGACAGCTAAACAGCAGAGGAAGTGCCTGTCTCTTGGCCCTAAGCAGCTTCTTGAGGAGTAATACCAAAAGGTAGGTTTGAGAAAAATCTAAGAGTGGTTTGAAGTATCTGGCCACAACATTCTCATTCATCAAAAGCTGAGGAGAAGAGGTAGCCATCTTGAAGACCAAATAATCCTCTACAGCATTCTTCTTTTTTGCAGATCAAACATGGAAGAACCAAAAAACCCAAAGCCTGGTCCATGTTTACCAGAAAAATAGTGCATCACAAGTATGCAAAGCCTTGGATAGTAAATGAGAGGGAAAAAAAATTGAAATAAAAATCTGTAATGACAATTTCCAAAACTGTCCTAGCCCCTAGCTACATATTACAAAAAGTAAAACTTTCTCGCAAATAAATAAATAAAAGGCATTGCAACTCTTAAGTTAACATTTTTGTGACAGCCACTACAAATACCAGTCCTAGTCCGAAGCAATAACTTCTAACAGAAAACTTTTCTTCACAAATACTGTGAAAGTGGAAGGTATTCCTCAATGGGGTACTAATCTACCCAGCCTTGGAGAAGTGCTGGGCAACCTTTGATCACTTGAAACCCACAAGGACAAATCTGCTTCTGAGAGCAAGAAAGTGCTGAACATTTGGGCACCCTAACCACTGACTTTATCCTGCTCTCCTCAAGCTAGTTAGCAATCAGGAGGGGAAGAAGGTGCCCTTAAGTCTGGAAGCTGGCTAGTTGGCATATCCTTGGGCAGGATATAATCCATGTAGCTTCGCTTACTGCTAAAGTTGATCTAATGAACATCTCTTTACCTTAAGTTGTACAAACTTGCATCAGTTCTGATTCAGGACTAAAAAAAGCCTTTGCCTCTTTGGGCATCCCAAACTAGTTCCAGTAAATCCTAAATTGATACAGTCAAATTAATGTGACATTGTGGCGGGACAGGCAAAAATTTAACAATTAAAAGATGCTTCATACAGGAAACTCAGAACTACAAAATAGTCATTGCTGGTGGTTAACCTAGACTACAAAAAGGCATCTGACATAGCTGAACTGAATTATTTGTATTTGGAATTGAGAATCTTTAGGATTTTCTGCAACGTTTTTGTTACTATTAAAGATGAATTATCCAGGCCCAGTGAGCAAGTTAAAGTGAAAGAAGTTTTATCAAAGTCATTTACATTGCAAATGAAAATACAACATGGATGTATGGCTCCCCAAACCCAAGTCTGAGTTTTATCTGAACCCCTGCCAGGGGTCCCCATCAGAATGCAGTTGTAAGGTGGTTTTGTCTAGGCAGGACAAAAGATGAAGCTTTCTTTATATACAGATAATGTACTGGACAACTTGACCAGCCCACATGATGATCTTCTAAGACCTATTTAATTTATTAAACTCTAGTAGTTTTCAGACTAAAAAATAAACAGCCAAGACAGGCAGCATCATCATATTTTAAGCATCCGGCAGGTATGAAAGTAAGGTTATAAATTTATAATGCATTTAGAATATCTTCAGAGAGATTCACCTTGACAGAGTCCATTAATGTCATATGCAGCTGAAAACTAAAGACTGGTTGGTTAAATGAATACTCAACCTATGTACTTAAAAAGGTAGTAGCTATGCAGATATTTTCTCCTCTGGCCTTGTATACTTCTTGCATGTTTCTAACAACCTATATACAAGTATTTTTTTTCGGTATTAAGATTATGGTGACTGACCACCATTTTCTGGGAAGAGGAACAAGCGTAACAATATCTAATGACAGGCAGAAGGGAACAGGGCCTTCAATTCATCCACTTACATTTGCCTACTGTGTGACTGAGTAAGTCACTTGACCAGAGTGCTCCTGGTCTGTCCTTGAAAAGGGACACTTGTGACAAGTAGTTTACTTACCATGTTAACAAATGTATAAATACAACAAATTGCTAAACCAGAATTTTAGTTATATTGGTCAACTTAAATCTATTTTATTAATTAAAAAAATGTGCACATAACAGAAGCACTTAACAGGATGGTTAATGAGACGTATGGAATTCAAATTCTGGTATCTGCTATCAGAGGGATCTTCCTTGTGAATGAACCAGCAGACATCTGTTTTAGTCAGAAAGAGAAGCTATGAATTACTGAAGCTTTATGCAAAGTGGACAGACTTATCAGAAAGGTTAAAGTACAGTTTTGTACCTACCATAAATGTAGATGTTCGAGGATCCACATTGCTGCAGTCCTAACTATTGGGTAGTCCGCTGTCCAGTCGGCCCGAATACCAAAGTATATGGCTGACGTCGGTCAGGGCGCATTAGACTGACGTCAGTACATCAGGGTACTAATGCGCATGACCGACGTCATATCCTCAGTCTTTTCTTGCCCCAGATGTCAGAAGACCCTGAAAAGATAAGGCCAAAAACAAAAACTCCCAAAATACCTGCACCAAAAAATATATATACAATATATACACAATTAGCAGAATATAACCTCACCTACACAACCACCCCTAAACACAGAGGGGAAGGAGGGAGGAAATTGGACTGCAGCAATGTGGATCCTCGAACATCTACATTTATGGTAGGTACAAAACTGTACTATGTTCTTCATTCCACATTGCTGCAGTCCTAACTATTGGGTAGAATCCCAAAGCAGAGGTAAGGAGGCTGGCAAATCATAAGGAAGCAGGAACTGACAACATGCCTTGCAAAATAGCTGTGGCAAAACCAGCCCTAGACTTAGAGTAGAGAGGAAGGTGATAATGCTTAGAGAAAGTATGCACTGAACTCCAAGTAGCTGCCTCCAAAATATCCTTAGTTGCCACCCCTTAGAAATGCTGTGGAAGTGGCAGTAGCCCTAGTGGAATGAGGCCTAATCCCAGCTGGAATCTCCTTGCCATGATGGGAATAACAAAATGTAATGCAACACCCAATCCACCTAGAAATAGTTTGTTTTGACACAGGCTTGCCCTTTGAAGTCAAAGCAAAAGAAACAAACAACTGCTGAGACTGCCTAAAATCCTTAGTCCTGCTCAAATAATAACGCAACAGCCTGTGTACATCTAAAGTGTGCAAAATCTTTTCCCCTTTATTTTGGGGATCTGCATAAAAGGTAGGCAAATGAATAGTTTGGTTTAAAGCCACACTAGAAACCACCTTAGGCATAAAGGAAGGATTAGTACGTAAAGATACCCTATCCTTATGAAAAATCAAAAAAGGCTCCACTGCCATAAGGGCCTGCAACTCAGAAACCCTTCTTGCAGAAGTAATGGCCAACAAAAAAGCAGTCTTCCATGACAAGTATTTCAATTCAGCAGTAGCCGAGGCTCAAAAGGTTGTAGAGTAAGTTTCTCCAACACAAAATTGAGATCCCAAGCAGGAGTAGGAGCTCTTCGTGGGGGTCTTATATTCTTTGCCCCTCTACGAAATTGCTTGAACAAAGGATGCGAAAACAATGGTGGGTCACAATCATAGTGAGCTGAAATTGCTGCAGCATGAATCTTAATGGAAGAGAAAGACAAACCTTTGTCCAGTAACTCAGTGAGATATTGAAGAGCCACACTCAAATTAGGCTCAGTAATCTCCAAATTGTTTGCTGCACTCCAAAACAAAAATCTCTTCCATTTTTCTGCATACACTTTCCTTGTACTAGGTCTTCTGGCTTCCATAATCACATTTAAAACTTGTTGAGGAAGCTGAGACCTGCTGTCTTTCAAAACAGAATATGCCAGGCTGTTAGATGTAGAGAGTGAAGCTTGACATTGAGCAGATGACCGTCCCTCTGAGACAACAGGTGTGGAATCAAGGGTAAAGGCCATGGAGGCTTCCTTACCAGACTCCTCAGTAATGGGTACCAGTGCTGCCGAGGCCAATCTGGAGCTATTAAAATCATCCTTGGCTTGTCTTGTCTGACCGTTAGAAGCACCTTTGGAAGAAGAGGCAGAGGTGGAAAGGCATACACATGAAGATTTTTCCAACTGAAAGAAAGAGCATCCACTTTCCAAGCTGTGTGATGAAATCCTTGCGTGCAAAACTTTGGCAGCTGGTGGTTTAGTGGAGAAGCGAACAGATCTATGTCTGGAGTTCCCCATGACACTGTCAATTTTGAAATACATGAAGATCCAGTTTCCACCGTGGGGATCCATGATTTGTCTGCTTAATACATCTGCTAAGGAGTTCTGTGCTCGGCAGAAACCTTGCCTGAAGAGTTAGTTGCAGACTGAGCGCAGTCTCCCACAAAATCATTGCTTGTCTGCACAATGGGTAAGAATGTGTTCCCCTTGTTTGTTGATGTACCACATGACAGTTGTGTTGTCTGTTAGAATCAACACCTGCCCTGGAAGAAGTAACTCCTTGAAAGCAATTAATGCAAACTGAACTGCTAACATCTCTTTCATGTTGATATGTAGATGTTGTAGTCTGGCAGGCCACTTGTCTTGTATCCACTTTCCATTTAGATGAGCTCCCCAAGCAACATCTGAGGCATCTGTCGTTAGAATCTGACTTGCCTCTAGGCGGGTCACAGAGAGTCCCTTGTTTAGGTGACATTCCTGAGCCCACCACAAAAATTCCTTTTGAATGCAAGGTATTATTTGAATGACAGTGTCCAAATCCTGGCAGTGCTGTGTCCACAGATTTTTGAGATACCATTGTAGCTTCCTCATATGCAGTTTGGCATTGGGAAGCACCAGAATACAAGATGCCATGAACCCTAAGGCTTGAAGGACTGTCCTTGCAGTCAGCCCGGACTGAAGAGATAGTTGATGGAAGTAACTGGAAAGATTCTTTTGTTTGTCCGGGGTTAAAAAGGCCATCTGGGCTGCTGTATTCAGTCTCACACCCAGAAAGCACATGTCTTGAGAGGGTACTAGACTGGACTTTATTTAGTTCACAGAATACCCTAGGCATCTTAGCACTGCTATGACATATTCCAGATGCTGTAGAAGGTCTTCCTTTTCTTGAGCCAGAATCAGGCAATCGTCCAAGTAAGGATAGATTTGAATTCCTTTTAGCCTGAAGTAAGCTATCACTGGAGCCAGAACCTTTGTGAATACTCTGGGCAGTAGATAAGCCAAAGGGCAATGCAGAGAACTGATAATGAGAATTTCCAGCTCAAAAACGCAGATACTTCCTGCAACTTAGTCTTATTGGCACATGAAGGTAAGCTTCCTTGAGATCTAAAGTTACCATCCAGTGATCTTTGCCCAGCAGAGGTAAAAGCTGTTGTAACGTCAACATTTTGAACTTGGGAATGTCCAGATAAGTGTTGAGGATAGATAAATCCAAAATTGGTCTCCACGTGTTCCCCTTCTTTGGTACTAGGAACAGGCGAGAATAAAACCCTAGGCCTCTTTCTGGCACAGGAACTGGCTGAATAGCCCCTATTTGGAGTAACAGAGTAATTTGCTTGTGCGCCTCTTGTCTTTGTAGAGGAGGAATGTCTGGCATGCCTTTGAAAGGAGGCAAGGTATGGAAATAAAACCTGTAACCGTGGTGAATGATATCCAGAACCCATCTGTCTTGGGTAATTAACTCCCAATTTTCTTTGAAAAGAGACAGCCTTCCTCCCAACGGTGCTGCCAGGCGGGAATGAACTGGCAGCTGAAAAGGCAGGTCATTGGGTCTGCTTACGAAAGGACTGACCCCTGCCCTCCCCAGAATTCTGAGCAGGGGAACTCCCTGTCCTAGGCCTAAAAGAACCCTGAGCTCTGCCCCTACCACGTCTAGACCTACCCCTAGACTGGGAATCATAAGCAGGAAAAGTCCAACCCTTAGCAGGCCAATTTCTACTAAACTTCGGAGGCTGCACCTGTAAAAAATCTTTAACAGTTTGCATAGATTTAGCCTTGTCCTCCATTTTCTTCAAAACTGCTTCCACAGGCGAACCAAACAACACATCAGACTGCAAAGGAGCATCCAAAATCCTTGTCTTAACATGCTCAGCTAAGTTCTGATCTCTCATCCAGGCGTGCCTATGAAGAACAGAACCAGTGGCAGCCACCCTGGAAGAGGCCTGCACAGCATCAAAACCACATTGCAAGGAATGTTTACCCACCTGTTCAGACACATGAACTAAATCCTGCAACTCTTTACAGTCAATACCTTCCGCCAGAGCATCCACCTTAGATTTCAACTGTGAAAGAAGATAATTCTGATATTTTAACATGTGAAACTGACAATTCAACGCCCTCATGGCTAAAGTGGAAGAAGTATACACTTTCTTTCCCCATCTATCCAAAGCCCTTGCCTCTTTATCAGGAGGGACAGGATTTTTAACAACTGAGGCCTTTACACCTTTAGGCCCCTGAGAGACAGTTTCCGGGTCTGCCCTAGGACTCTTAAAAGATACTTATGAGCTTCAGGCACCCTATAATACCTATCCGGTTTAACTGGGGCAGGAGGCAAAGAATCAGGATTCAGGGAAGCCTCTGCAAAAACATCTTCTACCACATTCAAAACAGGAGGTATAGCTAAAGGCCTATGCTGGGGTAAAAACAAGAACTCCCTAAGCCTTTTCCTGGAATCAGAGAAATCTTGGCCTTCCCATTTAAAATGCTCCCTCATGGAATGCAAAGTCTCTGAAAATGAAAATCCTCAGGAGGAGAAGCTGAAGGAGTAGAATCATCCACATCAGAATCAGAATAAGTAGGGAACTCCTGCAAGTCTTCAGCCGAAGACTCAGAAGCCTCTGAGCATTGCTCAAAACTCTCAAGCTCAGGTTCCACCCTAGGCCTCTTATCAGGAGGGGGCATAGAACCCCTTATCATAGTAATCAAATCTTCTGCCATTTTAAGCATATGTTTCTTAGGCAAAGACCCTGAAGCACTAGGAGAAACCCCACTGAAGCAAAACTTGGCCTGCCCTTAAGGAAGCCTTGGGAACAGAAGGAGGCCCTAACCACCTTAGGAAGTGAGGGAAGAACAGCCACCTGAGAAGCCCCCACAGCCTGGCCTACTTCCTGAGAGGAAACATCCTGTAACAGTAAAGTCTCTCCCTGAGACTCCAAAGAAACACCTGGCAAAACCTCCGGCTCCACTGAGCCCTCGAAAGAACCGACGTCTGGGACTGTCGGTTCTTCCCCTAGGCTTTGCTGTTTTGTCCTTGCGCTTTTAGCGAAGCGGCGGAGTATCCGGCGGCATTTTATAGTTACAACGCTTCCCAAACACTAACCTGGCACAGTCTAACCTTCTCTTAATAGTGCGTTTGTTAAATCTAGCACAAGAGCGGCATCCAACAACGTCGTGCTCAGGCCCTAAACAAGGTATACACAAAGTATGGTAATCCCTATGAGGTATCTGTTTCCCACAAGAAATACAGTTATTCACTTTTTCTGACATCCGCTTAAATACTGAGGCAAGGAAAAACCAAAATATTCCCCAACGGGGTACTTAGCCAACTTTGATTCGGTCTGAAACTCTGACTTCAGAAATTTTCAGAACGCCAACCTGCACTCGCAAAATTGCTTCTGCATCGGACCATGCGGCAAAAAAGACTGAGGATATGACGTCGGTCATGCGCATTAGTACCCTGACGTACTGACGTCAGTCTAATGCGCCCTGACCGACGTCAGCCATATACTTTGGTATTCGGGCCGACTGGACAGCGGACTACCCAATAGTTAGGACTGCAGCAATGTGGAATGAAGAACATCAGTAACAAACCTAACAAGAAAAGTACAGTTGTGTACACTTACCATAAATGTAAATGTTAGAGTATATTCACTGTTGTAGTCATCACATTTGGGTTATCCCTGCCAGGGTAGCCCTCGGCCGGCTGAATACCAGTACCGATACTTTGTCGGTTGCTGTTGCTTCAGGACTGACATCAGGACGTCAGCAGTATACAGTAAGGCAGCCGACGCCATTACATCAGTTTTTCTTGCCCTAACCTGTCAGGAGCTCCCAAGTAGGAGCCAGTTCTGGTGGAAAAACCCCACCAGTAGAAAGTAAATACCAATATGTCCTTTGTAAGGAAAGAGAAGAAAAAAAGGGAGGTGGAGGGAGAGAAACCAGGACTGCAATGGTGAATACACTCGAACATCTATATTTATTTTAAGTATACACAAATGTACTATGTTCTTCGGGTTTCACTGTTGCAGTCATCACACTTGGACTGATTCCAAAAGCTGAGGAAATGGGTGGAGGCAGTCAAGGAAACTAGGGGCTGGCTAGGATGCCCTACAAGACTGCAGAGGCAAACCCTGCCCTGGATTTGGAGAAGAGAGGCACGTGGTAATGTTTGGTAAAAGTGTGAACAGATTTCCAGGTGGCAGCCTCCAGGATGTCCCTGGTGGGGACTCCTCTGAGGAAAGCTGCAGAGGTGGAGGCTGCACAGGTGGAGTGAGCCCTGACCTCCTTGGGGGGAAGCTTTCATGCTGTCTGTAGCAGAAATGGATGCAGTGTGTGATCCATTTGGAAATGGTTTGTTTGGAGATGGCTTTGCCTTCTGGCCCTGTAGCAAAGCTAACCAGCAATTGATCAGACTTTCTGAAGGATTTAGTCCTGTCTAGATAGAATCTGAGCTGTCTGTGCACATCTAGAGAGTGCAGGATCCTTTCCCCCTTGTTCTGGGGAATAAGAAAAACGGTGGGCAAATTAATGGACTGGTTGAGAGCTACACTGGACACCACCTTGTGCATGAAGGATGGGTTAGTCCGGACGGATACCCTGTTAGCATGGAAAATGATGAAGGGTTCCACAGCCATGACTGCTTGCAGCTCTGAGACTTTTCTGGCTGAAGTGATGGCCAGAAGAAAAGCTGTTTTCCAGGAGAGAAATTTTAGCTCTGCTGAAGAAGCTGGTTCGAAGGGGGGCAGGTTAGCTTTTCCAACACAAAGTTAAGGTTCCAAGCTGGAACTGGTGCTCTTCTGGGTGGCCTCAAGTTGCTAACCCTCTCAGGAACTGTTTGATCAAGGGGTGTGAGAAGAGGGGGTGCTCAGTGGGAAAATGAGCAGAGACAGCAGAGGCATGAATTTTAATAGAGAAAAAAGAGAGGCCACTGTGTAGTAGGTCAGCTAAGTAATCCAGGATGAGATGGAGAGAGGGCTGTGCTGTACTGGCTCCCGTAGCCTGAATCCAGATGCAGAACCTTTTCCATTTGTCAACATAAGACTTTCTAGTGCTAGGGTGTCTGGCCTCACGTATAACATGTAGAACCTGTTTACTGAGGTTGGCAGATTGATCGGGGGTTAGGGAATAAGCCAAGCTGCCAAACTGTCTGCAACTGGGGATGCATGAATTCCCGTTCCCTCTGGGTCAGGAAGTTTGGAATCTGAGGAAGATGCCATGGTGGAAGTGGGGACAGGCTGTGCAGCAAGGGGTACCAGTGCTGGCGAGGCCAGTCTGGAGCTATAGGAATTGTCCTTGGTTTTTCCTCCTTTATTTTGAGCAGTACCCTAAGGATGAGAGGTAGTGGAGGAAAGGCATAGACTGACAGACTGACAGGGGGAAGGACAAGGCCACCCACTTTCCAAGCCATGCAGTGATGCTCCTTGGTGCAGAATTTGCTGAGATGATGGTTGGTGTGAGAGGCAAAGAGGTCGACCTTCGGGGTGCCCCATTTCTGAGTTATTAGGGTGAAGGTTCTTCTGTTGAGCTGTCACTTGTGTGGGTCCAGAAGATTTCTGCTTAATTGGTCTGCCAGAGAGTTGAGAAAACCTGGTAGGAATTGTGCTAATAGCTGGAATTTCATGGCAGAGCCTATGTGCCATGGCTAGCCTGCATATAGGGTAGGGAGCAAGTCCCTCCCTGCTTGTTGATATACCACATCACAGTGGTGTTGTCTGTTTTGATCAGGAGAGCCCTTGGGGAGAGAAGGGGCTTGAAAGCCATCAAGGCTGGGACAGCCATTATCTCTCTTTGGTTAATGTGCAGAGGGATTTGCTGTGAGCTCCATTGGCCCTGTATGCACCTGCCGTCCAGATGTGCACCCCAGGCATAGTCTGATGCATTTTTGGTGAGGGTCTGGGCAGCGGGGGATGGTGAGAAAGGTAGTCCCTTGTTGCGGGAGCATGCTGTTGGCCACCAAAGAAAATCTTTTCTGAGAGAAGGAATTATAGGCATAAGTGTCCAGGTCTTGAGAGTGTTGACACCAAAGGCTTTTTAGGTACCAATGAAGTTTCCTCATATGCAGTCTGGCATATGGAATGAGTAGTATGCAAGATGCCATGAACCCCACAGCTTGCAAGATATTCCTTGCAGATAGCTGCGGTCTGGTGCCTAGTTGATAAAAGGCGGCAGTCAGAAAATTTTGCTTTTCTGGTGTAAGGAATGCTATCTGGGATGCTGTGCCCAGGCTTGCTCCCAGGAATATAATCCTTTGGGTGGGTACCTGTTTGGATTTCTTTCCGTTGATTTTGTACCCTAGGGAGGTTAGTAGGGACTTTACAAAGGCCAGGTGCTTGAGCAGCTTTTCCAGGCTGTCTGCCAAAATCAGGCAATCGTCTAAGTATGGGTAAATCTGGATATTCCTTTGTCTGCAGAAGGCAATGGATGGAGCCAGACATTTTGTGAAAACTCTAGGAGCAGTAGATAATCCAAAGGGAAGCACAGAGAACTGAAAGTGCTGAGATCCTGCCCTGAAACAGAGATATTTCCTGCATGGTTCCCTGATAGGAATATGGAGGTAGGCCTCTTTTAGATCTAGGGTGGGTAGCCAAGTATCCTTGGAGAGCATGGGTAGCAGCTGCTGGAGGCTGAGCATTTTGAATTTTGGGATCACCAGGAAGGTGTTTAGAATGGATAGATCAAGGAAGGGGCACCAGGTGACCTCTTTCCTGGGTACAAGAAAGTCTGGAGTAGAAACCTTGGCCTCTCTGTCTTGCAGGAACGTGCTCTACTGCCCTCATATAGAGCAGGAAAAGGACTTGCTTTTGTGCCTCTGCCCACTGGTTTGGAGGTAGATCCGAGAACCCTTCTGGGGTAGGAAGGGTGTGGAAAGAAAATGTACATCCCTAGGACACTATGTTGAGAACCCAGTGGTTGTTTGTAATGGTGGCCCAGGTGCTTGCGCGAAAAAAGAGTTTTCCTCCTAGGGGTAAGTGAAGGTGGGCAGAGGGAGGGAGTGGGTGAGGTGAGTCATTTTGAGTTCTTACCATTAGGGGGTGGCTTAACTCCCTGGTTTTGAAGTGGAGGTAAGTCCACTGCTTAAATTTCTGCATTCCCTGTGGCTGCTGTCTGGGGGGGGGGGGGGGGTCTGGGCTGGACTGGCTTAGTGGGAGCAGGAAAGGACCAGTGTTTTGGTGGGACAATGCCTGCCGAACCTGAGCGGCTGGACCTGTTAAGAAATCCTCAGCTGTCTGCATATATTTTGCTTTTTCTTACATCTTTAAGGCCTCTTTTGCCTTCGTGCCAAATAAGCTGTCTTTGTGAAGGGAGCATCCAACAATTTAGATTTGACATGGTCTGGCAAGGGCTGTTCCTTAAGCCATGTATGCCTTCTAATGACAGATCCAGTGACTGCTGCCCTGCAAGAAGCTTCTAGGGCATCAAAACCACAGTGCAAGGTGTGTTTAGTTACTTGACTTGCAGAGTGCATTAACTCTTGTAACTCTTTAGATTCTGCACAAGCAGGAAAGGAAGACATTTTTTGTTTGAGGAGTTCCAGGGTATGTTGCTGAAATTTTAGCATATGGAACTGACAATTTAGTGCCCTGATAGCAAGAATAGTTAAGGTGTATACTTTTTTACCCCATCTGTCTAGTGCTCTAGTGCTCGGGAATCCCTATCTGAGGGGATGGGATTCTTCAAATCCAAAAAACATCCACGAAAATAGAAGGAAGGAAAAAATCAGCTTTCAGGATGTATAAATTACATTTATTAATCCAAACGTTTTGGTACCTCGGCAGTTCGCCTTCAGTGGAACAGTTTCAATTACACCACATCCCTCATATATAATATCATCATCCAATTAATCACAATCAATTAACCATCAAGTGCATTTTCTTAAAGCTCAAACACACACAATATATCAAAACAATAAATACTTCAAATTTTTAACTAATAAATTAAGCAACTCTAGTGGGACTCGAACCCACAAATAAACCATGCTGAAAACACATTACTTATACATATACTCTAAATTCAATATTATACTCTATACTACCAATATATTAATTTATCATTTGTACATTAAATATACAATATTAAATATATATAAAGCACAATACTAATTACTAGCAACATTATAAATATTATAAATATAATATTATATTATTATGGCCTACGATATTGTTGAATAAATATAAAAAGAAAAACAAATAATGATAAACTATCAGCCTATTCCAGCATCCAAATTCATCCCTCTAGGATGTATAGTGTGATAGTTAAAAATCATCTTATGTTCCAACCTATTCAATTCATTCTTAAAATTCCCTCCTAATGAATGTGGTCTAGCCAAAATAATGAAATTGAATCCATCAATTTCACAATTATGTATAGTGGCAAAATGAAAAGCCACTGGGCTACCCATATTTTTTCTCCTAATATCCCCCAAATGTTCTAGAATGCGAACTTTTACTTTTCTAGTTGTTTGTCCTATATACCACATAGGTTCTACACAATTACAACCCAAAATGTACACTACCCCAGAAGAGGTACAATCAAATTTTTCAAAAGCTACGTATTTTCTACCATTAATTTTCTTCCCATGCATGTTATTGACCTTCTCACAGATGGAACAATATCCACATCTCAACATTCCCATCAGAAGAATATAACGATTTCTTATGTAGTTCCTTTAAATTTTTATATCTACTATAAGAAAAAATGACCCCCTTAGGAAATAAATGTCCGATAGAAGCATCATCACTAATCACATGCCATAACTGTTTGAAAATTCTTTCTATAATTTTTGAAAATTCTGAATACTTGGAAACGAAGAACATTTGTTCTTCATCATCATCAGCCTTGCCTGAATATGCTATCCTACAAGCCCCTACAATTTTCTTTTTTTGTATTAGATTATCATAGATCTTACAAAGTGAATCTTCAGAATAACCTCTAGACAACAATCTATCAAACACTTCACCTAACACTTCTTCCCACAAAGTATGGTCAGATGTATTCCTAGAAATTCTCTTAAATTCACTTTCAGGCAAGGCCTTAGATGAGGCGGATGCATGCTACTTGCATGTAAAAAGTTATTAACGGCTGTGGGTTTTTTTGAAGGGTTTATACTGAATCAGGTTATTTCTTCCAACATAAAATTCAACATCCAAAAATAGCATTTTACTCTCTGAAATTTCAAAACTAAATTTTAAACCATGCCAATTTTTCTCCAATTCATCCATGAAAATTTTAAATAAAGAAGTTTCACCCTTACAAACGAAAATCAAATCATCAATATAACGTTTATAAAAAAACACATTACTAACAAAAAAAGAAGTTTGAAACAAATTCCTTCTCAAATTCACCCATGTGAATTATAGCATAAGAGGGAGCAAAAGCTACTCCCATTGCTGTTCCCTTTACCTGAAGATAAAAATCTTTCTTCCATGTGAAATAATTATGAGTCAAACTATATTCTAACAACGAAAGCAGATAACCTGTTCTAGGCCCTTCACCCATCATCTTTTGCATAGCCAATAAACCCCATCTTTTGTCAATGTTGGTATACAATGAACAAACGTCTGCCGTGACCAAATAATAATCTTCTTTCCATTCCATTAGGCATAATGCCTTGCATACTTCTTCAGTATTTTTGACATGTGAAACCACCTTGGGTAAATATTTTTTAAAATGAAAATCCAAAAATGTATTTAGTTTTTCAACAAAAGATCCTATGCCTGATATGATCGGCCTTCCTGGTGGATTTATTTCACTTTTGTGGATTTTTGGTATAATATAAATATACGGATGCCATGAATCTATGTTTGTTAACTTCCTAACATCACTACTATTAAAAAATCCCAACCTTTCACCTCTTTCCAATAAATCATTCAATTCATCTTTGTAAGGTTGTAAAGGATTCCCATCTAATTTAACATAATATTCTTCTGCTAAAATAGCGTCAACAATCCCTTCGTACTTCACAGTATCCATTACCACCCAATTTCCACCCTTGTACGCTTGTTTCCCAGTTATCTTATCTAACCTCATTCTAAAATCCTGTAACGCCTGCCATTCATTCTTAAGATTAAACACTTTCTTTTCTTTACAAAATGTTTTATATGACTTTTCAATACAGGAAATCAAAACTTGTTCAAATGAAGTAATAACCATAGAGCACTTAGGAGGAGAAAAAGCACAATTGCTAGGAAGGTTGGGTAATTCTAAATGCCCATATCCTTCCTCATAAGAATAGGCTGAACTATTAACACTAAACACACTATTGTTTTTTTCATGGGATGGGATTCTTAGCAGAGGTTGCTTTAATCCCTTCAGGCCCTTGAGAAATTACCTTAGGTCAGCAGTAGGATTTTTAAATAGAAATTTGTGTGAGCCAGGGACTCTCTAGTACCGGTCTGGTTTTCTGGGTGCAGAGGGAGGGTGTCAAGAGTCGAGCTAGATTACAGGAAAACATCCTTCACAACATCCAGGACTGGCGGGATGGCCAAGGATCTGTGCTGTGGAAGATCTAAGAATTCCCTGAGACTCTTAGACTGAGGGTAGTCCTGACTCTCCCAATGGAAATGCCCCCTTAAGGTATGAAGTGTTTCCCCAAAGGAAAAATCCTCTGGGGGAGAGACAGAAGGGATGGAATCTTCTGCATCAGAATTTTCATAAGTAGAGAGGGGTTGCATGTCTTTATATTCAGATGCATCAGATTCATCTGACTCTTGTTCAGACAAAACTACAGGGGACAGATCTCTTTTCCTTTTGGAGGGGGTAGCTTGGCTTCCCCTGATCAGCATGATAAGGTCTTCTGCCATTTTAAGCATTTGAAACTGAGCCAAGGAAGCAGGTGCCTGAGATTGGGTTGGTTTCTTGGGTGTTGTTCATACCCTGGACCTAAGAAACTCGGTAGTTTTCAAAAGAACGGTAGTTATAAAAGAAAACTGTTTGTGTCGAGAATTGGTAGTGCAAAGGACTTCCTTGGAAGCCGGTGCCTGCTCAGCGGCTCTGAACCCATCCAAGGTAGAGACGACCACTGGATCCTTAGTCGAAGAAGAGTTTTGCAGCATACTGGACTCCAAAAGGGTCTCGATAGCAGCCTGCACATCCACAGGAGCGGGCATCAGGGGCTGCAAAAGCGCCTCACTGAGGACCGGAGAACTGATGACTAGCTTAACAGAAGTGTCATCGGTAGGTTTGGACCTGTGCGGTCTGTCTCTTGTCTTTATCTTTACAGTTTTTTTGAAGATCTGCTGTCAGATGGCTTACTGAAGCCATATCGGAGTTAGAGGACTAAGTGAAAATATCTAGCTATAAAAAGGGCCCGATGATGGATAGTTCGGGTGTTGAACAAAGCACAGAAGCGACAGCGGGGGACGTCGTGGTTTGGGCCGAAACAAGTGATGCAGTTAGAATGAAAGTCTCGGTACGGTATTTGCTTTCCACAGGTGAGACCATTGTTAACTTTTTCTGACATCGGTTAGTGCAAGAAAAAAAGAATCCCCAATGGGGTACTTAGCTTTAGACGACTTCAGCTTCAAATCGGTAGATGAAACTCAGGTAGCAGCCGATTGGGCACTTGTGCAAACTTCTTCTGCTTCCGGCTCCATGGCAAGAAAGACTGATGTAATGGCGTCGGCTGCCTTACTTTATACTACTGATGACCTGACGTCAGTCCTGAAGTGACAGCAACCGACACAGAAATACTAAGCCTCTGTTACTCAGGCCTGCCGAGGGCTACCCTGGCAGGGATAACCCAAATGTGATGACTGTAAGAGTGAAACATGAAGAACATTTGCTGTTTTCTCAACAAAAAAAAGATGGCGCCTTCAGTAAAATGTTAATAAAGCAAAATAAACATTTTGCTTCAAAAATCACTTGTACTTAGTAAAAGCAGTAAAAAAGAAAATTTCATTCCAATTGTTTATCTAATGAGCTGATGATTTTATTTAGAAGACAAAGTCCACTGACTCTTGATTAATGCTGTATGTTTACTTTTTTATGCAACTAACCGCAATTGAGCACAGATTCTTCTTGACCATTTTTTCAGGTCCAGGTCAGAAATAAAGACATACATTAAATTAAATCAAAACATTAAATTAAATCAAAACATTAAATAAAAAGCTAAACAGTAACTTTCAAGGATTCCAAAAAATAAATGGTTCCAAAGAATCATCAATGTGAACTAAAAGTAGTTTGAAATTCTCTGGTAGCAAATGAAATAGCTGTCAAGGAAATATCACTTGGCATGAGACAAGAGATGTTCTTGAACACACTGTTATAAGCAGTGGTAGAGTGGAAAATACCCAGGGCAAACACAAGGAGGGCTGAAGATGACTGTGGTGATATGCATGGGGGTCAGCTACAACACACTGGCAGATTTACCACGAAATGGGTCTCAGCACCTTGATAAATAATGACTACTACAAATATCATGCACACAAAATATGAGCAAATGCTCATACTGTGCTAATATAACAAACAGGAGGCTTATTTTTTGTCTCTTTTTTGGAAGCTTAACGCTACAGGTAAAATGTACCTTTTGTGATCAGTATGGTTGCCCACTAATAACTCATGTGGACTCTTACCAAAACTGTCGTAAGTGGTTCAGTTTACCTTAAACAATACCCAGCTGTTTATATTCCCTCTTGGCCATTAAAACAAAACTGTACCTAAAACACAATCTTCCAACGTGAACATTTACAAATACTCATACTTAATGGAATGGTATAATACACTGCACAAATCATTTTTACATTTTCCAGCAAATCAATTAAGAACTATTTTCCATTTTTTTTAGTTATACAGTGTTGTAACAGAAGAAAACATGTTCATTATTTTTAGTACCTCAATTTCATCTTCTTTTGTTGCTAAACAAGCACGTTGTGCAACCAAACTCTCTTCTGTTTGCTTTATTAATTTATCTTTATCTGCAATCCTGAAGGAAGTTAAAAACAGAAAACTTGTAATTACTTTATAGTCAAGACAAGTACATTTGCATGTACAGCATTATTACAACTGATATATGCTACAAACAAGTGAAACAACAAACTATTTTTTTTCTACTGGCTCTACCAACTTCTATTTTGCACCCAATACTTCCTATACTTGTAGGACCTTAATTCATTATTTTCTAATTACCAGCAGCCAGGATAACAATTCTACCACTCTAACTATTGGCATTCAATGATAAAATCTAAGCACTGCACAGGAAAATGAAGTTGCTCAGAAATCAAACTGAGGAGGGTGAAGTCATCATATGCCTAGCAATAGGGTTTAAATGAACTCACTGATTCTTTATGAGATAGGAAGGTACAGATAACACAATCTCATGCAAAAGAAAACTGACAGTCTTAGCTAGTCATCTGAAACATGCTACTATCTTTAAGTTAACATTCTAGCACAATGAACAAAACATAGTATAACAAAATACAAACTCCTCATTTTTTCATTTTGCCCACCTGTGACTACCCCCATCCCCAAAACTCCAGGCCACCAAACAAACCAAAGATCACTGCTATACAGCAGCATTTTAATAAAGATATGCATTAAGCTGAAAAAAAAAATGCAAGGCCAAATATAATAGTGTCGAAAATGTTAACTAGGATACATTCATCTTAAATTTTTCACTGCATTCAGCAGTACAAATCTTCAGTATCCCTAGGTGAGTTCAGCAATAGGAATCACTGCAAGTGTGGTTCTATCTGTGCTCCAGCAATGCGCCATAGTGTTTTGTTTTTTTCAGTTTTCTCAATGCATGGTTGACAGGTGGGTAGGATACTTATTCTATATATATATATATATATATATATATATATATATATATATATATATATATATATATAATAAAAATAAAAACTTTTTTTTTGTCTCGTTAAAGTTTTGTTTCTTCTTGATGAAACAATCAAGCTCATGATAAACTATTCTGCAAGATGTAGGGAAACAAAACATCCAATAGAAAAACAGCAAAAACAAATATCCTGTATAATTAAATAACGATCAAGAGTCAATAGGTTTCTGAAATTGAGAGGTCTTTTAAACTCAATAAATCAGAACAAAAAGTGATGCCTCAGCTTCTTGACTGACCATCATACAAAAACATAAACCAAGTAGTTTAATAAATGGGAATTCTCCAGCTCCATTAGCAAAGAGCACTAAGGGCTTGACTTTTCCTCCACACCAAACTGGGTTGAACTAATACCAATTGAAGTTTTGCCCATTGTGGAAGGATAGCTTGTCACTTGTCCATGTGGAGAAGCCTAACTTCTATGAACAGAAGACCGTGCATATATGGCAGCATGTGTTCACATATCAGCAAGCGATCACAGAAGCTGAGATAGTGAGAGAGTTGTAGGTGCATAATACAGAAACCTCAACCCATCCTGAGAGGAAGGAAAAGCTCACAAGTTATTTTGTGGGGCTGGAGTTGTCACTAATGGGATGAAGACCTTAAAAAAATCCTATAACATGTACATGTCTGACTGTCCTGGTTACATGTATCAGGGTATCTAGATTTGATGTACACACAGGACCATACCTCTCAA
Source organism: Protopterus annectens (assembly GCF_019279795.1). NCBI lineage: Eukaryota > Metazoa > Chordata > Ceratodontiformes > Protopteridae > Protopterus > Protopterus annectens. Next base: position 734,055,937 of record NC_056737.1, on the reverse strand, counting down.
CCTCTTGAAACAAAAAACTGGAAAAAGCCTAAAATAATGGGGGGGGGGAATGCCCAAAAATAGGGACAGATTTTAAATGCTGCTCTTATATACATAGAAAGTTGTAAGAACAGAATTTGTATTAGCATACATTTTCTGAAGGATATGAAGTCTGACGCTGAAATGCATGCCATTATTTAGGGACTTCAATCCTCAGTGATTTGCCAGAAAACCACAAATTTTATGAGGAACAGACCAAAAATATGAGGCAAAAATTTGGACATTCTGCAAAACTTTGCACAGTTGAGAGCTATACATAGGACCCATATGCAATTCGATAAGCAGTGAAAATAAAACTGGAGAGCATCATGAAATCTGGACAAGATGGAGGTATGGTAAGCCCTACCAGAAAACATCTTTTTGCAGACAAACACTCTATTCCAGGATCAACACAGTATATAAAATGCAGGAACAGGTTTATCTGGAGCATCCCTTACACATTTTACCCATATTAGTATCTGAACACTTAACTGATAGTCACTGCTGCACCAGAGTTTAAAGGTATTGGAAATTCCCAGCTCACTACTTAATCAGTCATCAGACTTTAGAAGATGTTGTAAAAAATAAATTGGAAGTGATGCTAAATGAATTAATGAAGAATCCCAGCCACAGCAGAGGAACAAAGGGATATCTTCAAATCAAAAAGCCAGATAAAGATAAAAAGGGGCAAGGAAATATGGGAAAAAATATGCAATACTTGTGCAGCCTATAAAAAAAAAATAAAATAAAATATCTAAAAAACATAAAAAGGTCAGCAGAATAGGGCTGAGTCAGAAAAATTAGAACTAGCAACAATTAAAGTAGGGGAGTACTTGGACAGACTACGTGACTGTATAAAAATAGCAATTGATCTGCTTACTTTGAAAATATTCCAAGGTGCCAAAATAAATCTGCTCCTCTGAAAATATTCCAAGGAGACAAAATTATCTGGTGCAGAGACAAAGGCTACAGATGAGCAGTGAGAACATCTGATGTGCAGCAAAGCAACCTAGAGAGAGAACTCAAAATACTGGGAATATTCAGCAGAACTCTGGAAAACGGATAACCAAAAATCAATATACAATTCTGTAAATGCCATTTTACAAGTCAATGGAAGTCCATCCTTGTGGGATGAAGCAATCATATCAAACGGGAAAGACCCATCTAACCCTTTTTAAGCCTAGCCATGCATCCCAAATCTCTGACAAGTTCTGGTACCCTTGATAAGTGTAACCAAAGGCTTTGGAGATTAAACATTTACAAGCAGGGGCATGGGAGATGAACCATTTACAGGTTGCCTGTGTCCATTAGAGAGACAGGTGCCAAACCAGGGATGAATTCCTATTCCCCATCCAATTGTCCAACTTGCACTTGAATTGGGTTAGGGAGGAACTCTGCTTAATATGAATGGGGAGCCTGTTCTAGAGACGTGGTAGTCTCTGGGACACAAACAGGACCTGCTGGAGAGACAGATATCACAGGCAAGGTTTTAAGTATTTAGAACAGGTAAATTTGGTGTTTTTTGTTTTGTAGACTTGCAGGAGGTCCATCAGAGTGGAGTCTGACAATGCCTTGTATGCCAGGCATAGATTTTCCCTCAAAAGCCTATAGAAGACTGAATACAGGGATAGAGCCTTGAGGCAGTCTGCACAGAACATTTTACTTGCACCCTGTATTCTTTTAGTAAGGGACCTCTGTGGATGTTCCATTTGTTGGATATGCCTGGTTAGGCACATACTACTCCTGCCAAGAGCTGCCAGACCAGCATCTGTTTAACCTTGTATTTGACTGCAAACTAAGAGTGGGATGGCGACAGTGGCTGCTGCACTAGATTAATAACTACTGCCAGACCTGGAATCAGTTACGGATGGGGTCCTTTACCTGCTGGTCTGGTATCATGAGATTTCCTCTGAAGATCCTTGTGTAAACCTGCAGCTTAATTCAAGGTAATGCTGAGGGCTTTAGGCATCCTAATTTTGCAGGCATGAGTCTCACAATTTATGCACTTGTACATTTTGACAAATGTCAATGTCATGCACTAATGCCATGGTATTTTATAGGATCATAGATAAGTGTTTCGAGGTAGTTTGGTCATCAGACCACACACATTAACAACACTCACAAATCATGCTACATCCTCCCTCATTATCAAGAAGGGCAGGACAGTCCAAAAGAAAATTTATGGAAACCCATCTAAACACCCAGATGATCTGAATGATGCTACTGTAACTTGCAGAGGAATATGTTCAAGAGTTGAAGTAACCATTAGGTAATATACTTGTCACTAGCAAATTTTTTTGCTGGTTGACATTAAGTCTCTGGTTTTAGTATGGTGGAGCTATTTGATTTATAAAGAAGCAGATCAAGGACGACAGCTCCTGCCAGAGCTAAAAGACACTTAGGGAACTGACAGCACTGTAAGCCTTTCCTGGTAGCTCATTGTCTAGGCCAGATCATCTTCTTGGTTAGGAACCTCTGGGACTTTTTCAACTGCTTAATTTGTCGAGATAAGATATATACCAAAGGTGGCATTATACTCTATAATAGATCTAATTAGGTCAGCGTACAGGGGTATATCCTATTCTTGATGATATGCTCTTAGATATTAATTGTGCCACAGAATTATTTTCTGACCACAGTTACTACATGACGGTTGAAGGAGGTGTAATTGACACTTTCTCAAATACTTAACTACAATGTCCTTTTGGGGGAGACCTTTGGTTATGCTGTATATTCAAGAAATATATTTTCCAAATTAAACAATATTAAAATTCTTCACACTGAAGTTTAGCCCTGTACCAGGATACCACTTGTTTACAAAGGTAAGCTCCTGCTGCAATGAAAGGGTATCACAGGGATTTGGCAATACCCAGCTTACAGTCACCTATGAACTTAGTTAATTGAATGTCCTATTTCCTTGTTTTGAGATTGGAAAAGTAGATGCCAAATGAAGGGATCCTATACCGAGCCCTACAGCAAACCACTAGTCACCTTCATTCTGGCACCACTTTAATGATATGGGGTTCTACCTTTCAGCCAACTGCCTATTCATCTTACTAGATGCGATTTATCAAATTTTACAGAACTGAATTTGTTTGTATTTATGATACCAGTATAAGGAATAGAGTTATATATCTCGCCCAGATTTAAATAAGGTATGTGGAAAGGATTGACTGTCTACTGCCCCTGTTGTGAGTTTGTTGAATAAGTTGACCAAGTAAGCACCCCTCCCCTGACAAAGCCAAGCTGGTGAGAATCTAGCCTAAGATGTTTGATATCACAGCTGATAAGGTCAGGTTTTACAAATCAGACTATTCAGGCTGACAGGTGTACCGTTCCGGGGTCTGTGGTAATTCTGACATTGTGAAGGGGCATCATCACTGCAGTCTGCCATTTTTCATGGACACATCGATAAGGAAGCTTAAACAATTTGAAGAGGAGTTCAACAAGAACATGCTTAAGCAATATGTACAAGGCATCCAGGTAAATGATCAGGACCCTCTGGAGGTGGTATTTTTGGTCTTGAAGAGCACTTGTAGCAAATGCTCCTATGAGACAGATGGATACTGGTTACAATAGAAAAGTTCACAGTAAATCTGTCTGCTAGTATATTTGCTATGGTCAGCTGAGTCAAAGTGGGTGGTGGCACAGAGGATTAACTCCAAACACTGCCACATGTGATTTCTTAATATGCTAAAGTAACTAAAGGACTTATAATTCTCCTTTGCTCTGCAAGAAAACCATAAGTTCACCGATTGCCCTACTAGTCCTGGTAGTAGCTTTTAGCTTCTCTAATATTTTATAAGAGATCTTTGGAATAGAGTTTTTTAAATCTGATGTACAGTTTAAGAAGTTTCTTTCTCTCATCATAGCTTGTTGAATATTATGGCTGTATGTTTTAAACTTCTTTATCTGTTCTAGTACAGACACACTGGTTTGGACATCTATGTGGGAATAAACCTTGCTGGTATAAACAGTAGCTGTCTAATAGTCCAGACTTAATGCTGCAAGTGAACTTCAATAATTCTTCAAAGTTGTACCAGGTTTGGCTGAAGTCTCCAGATTCAGAACTTTTGGCTGCAGGGGATTTAAAGATTTTAACAGAGAAGGTTACAAGTTTCTTATTAGACAAACAGAATGGAACAACTACAGAGAAGGTATATGCAGAGGGTATTTTAGTTAGAACTAGGTGTAGAATATTTAGATCTCTGGTTAACACAGTCTATTCCAGGAAGTTTTATAAAGTCTAGAAATCTCTGTGCATATCCAACTTTTGAAGTATGCTCTTTCTAACTAAATTTAACTACATGCCAATTAAATGGAAGTTTTCAACAACAAGTAACCCCTCGAGTACTTTTAGGAATTTTTCAAGGTCATATGTACATGCAATGCGTGTCCTACAGCAGGATACAAGCTGGTAACCTGTTTTGTGTTGGGTACGATTAAACTGCAGAAGTTCCTTCAGACGGCTACTGGAAATCTGTCTATGTATGTGATCGTCAATGGAAGACAGATACACCACTGCAGTTCTCAAGTCTGAATGTATGAAAGCAGCTGAAACCAGGTAGAGTGCTATCTTTATATTCAAGACAAGTATGTTACTACACAGGTGGATGTGTGTGTGTGCTGCAGACGGCATGCAGGAAGATTTAGGTCAGGCAATGTATTACAGAAACTTCAGTAGCAGACTATAGCAATCTTTTTTTTTTTTTTTTTTAATAGCTCATAGCTTAGTTCAAGGTCAACTGTCCTTGTGGTCCATTTTAACCCCAGCCTATTATTCCATTTGAGAATCAAACATTGTATCTAGTGTCTGCAAGGTTTGTGTGCGTCTTTCGGCTTTTCCCGGTTAGGGGTCGCCACAGCGGAACTCCGGTCCGCTAATGATTGGTAGTGGATTTTTACGTACCGGGTTACCAGCCCTGACGCACAACCTTCAACTAAGGCACGCCCCATTCACGTATGCCTCCACACAGAAGACTCTAGCTGATAATCGAACGGGACAACGTCTTGCTACGAGGCGACAACGCTACCGCAGCACCACCACTTGCAAGGTAAACATCGTAGTTATGCCAATCCCTGATGACTGCACTGATGCCAGGTTGGAATGCCTATTAACTGGACTCTGTCTAAAAAGATGCATTATGGGCAGTCAATGCTTTAGTTAGTATGCATAAACATTGGAATGAGAGATGCAGGCCACCTGTGGTGAAACAAGCTGACCTGTCAGCCATCTCATCACATGCTGACAAATGCTAGATCACCCTAGGATAACAGTTTTTTTAACTAATTAAGGTCCATTTCATCTTTATACTGATGAGTCAATCTTGGTAAATGTTAAGGCCCCACTCAGAATCAGGAACTTGCCTGCACATGTAATGAAAGCCATCATAGTTCTCTGCCTGCCTGTCAATTGAGTGCCTTAAGTCATTCACACTCAGATGGCTCCTAAAAGGTCGATCATAACTTCCTGATGAAAAGGGCTGAAAAGCTCTCATGACATCACAAATTCTGGCACTGAAGATGCAACATTTAGTTAGTTTCTCAAAAAATCCAGATCTCTCGTGACCTTTACAGTGATGAGGTAGTCTCTGTAATATGCTCTGAAGTTTTATAAATCTGACATTAATTAGCTAAAGGGCTGCCCCCAGGGATTAAAAATAGCAATTTTCTATAGGATAATTTGTTTTCAGACATGGTTTTATTAAAAAGCAATCTGGTCAAACAAAATATATCCCAAAATGAAAATCCAATCCAGCTGTATACACTGTTAAGATGACCACATGTATATTTAAAAGAAAAAAGTTCTAGCCTTTTCGTTGTTTAACAAGTTAAAACTTTCCAATAAACAATGGGCAGAGACCCAAGCTGTATGCACAGCTACAAACAATTGCGGATCCTGGGGCAAAGTAAGATCACAAACTGCTATAAAGAAATGTCATGCACAAGACAAAGGAAGTTGCATATCCTGAGTATGCAAGCTTCAGATTTAAAAAAAGAAAATCTATGTGAGAAAGCATAGCATGGTGTAATAAAGTGTTCCATCTACCACATAACTCCCTTTAAGTGAAATCTCACTACTACTTTTTTTGCAATACTGTAATCCTTGATCGGTATTGTTTGTTAAAGATGCATTCAAACTTACGTCTTTTGCAATTCTTCAACCAGAGATGCAGTGCTACCCTAGAAAAAGGAGGAAAAAAGTCACTTCCATTTCACAGTGGAAGTCGATAAAAGAACTTTTACACATTAACACCACACAATACAGCAAAACAATCCACATAACACAGTATTCTAATTTTCAAATTGCAGTTAAATGCAGAAGTGCTGGGCAGATGCTAAACATTTTTCTACACAGTCTATTAATCTACCTTCTTTGTACATTATGATTTTTATCCATCTTCAATTTCCATCAATCTTCAGTTTCAATCACAGTAAAACTATTCTGTCTATCCCATTAATTTATGAATAGCAGAATATTTTATATAAGTATCCTATTTTCCTTTAGATAATCTCAGACAGTAGATAATACATGCAGAAGAAATTTCAAGAGTTCAAGGTCATGGGGCAGAAATGGAATTCATCTGCCAAAACCAGAATACCATTTAGAAGAATATCACAATACACAACAGTTTTAAGATTACCTACACATAAACAAAAGCAAATCTTAGAAATGTGAAACTGTCTATGTCTACCCAGAACCTGCTTATGCATCAATAAAGAAATTACAGCATATGGTGAAACTGGGTGCAGTGCATACCATTAACAGCACTGGAATGGGTCTGAAGGAATAACACCTACAGATACATTTTTAAAGGAGAGAGAAAAAGAGGGGAAAAACTGTTGATGTGGCTAGAAAAGGAATGTTAAACAATTAGGGTAAAGCAATAGCACACAGTAAGTAAGAAAGGGATGGGGAAGTGTAGCAGGCACAGTACAAAGGTGATGGAAGTTGAGAAATTTCACAAGCTTCTCCTGGGCTTGAACTCCTCCCTTCTCCCACAATGTAGTGCTTTCCTATCATCCATCATGGTCTGTCCCCTTTAGATATCATGGTACTGAAGCGATATGGAGAAAGGGTTGGGTTTATGTCTACCAGATCTAGTCAGGAAGGATGGTGAAAATGTGGATGGGGAACAGTTGTTCAGATGGATGGGGGAGAGACAATGAGAATAGTACGTATGTATGTGTAAGTCAGCTTACATTAACAGTAGATGTTCTAACAAATCACTGTTGCAGAAGCTTAATCTATTTGGGTAACATTCTGCCTAGGATATAGCCAATGGCCAAGCACCTTCCACATATTCCAAGTGGCTCAAGGAGAGACAAATATAGAAATCAGATTGCCAAAAGCTTCAGAGCTTTCTTGCTTCAGGAAAGGAGGTTAGAGCCCTAAAAGGAAAAATGCTAGCTATCTGTGACACTCAAGAGTATGAACAATTTTCTCCCCCTTGTTTTCTGGAAGGGATACAAGGAGAAGAATAGACTGGCTTAAGGTAAACTCAGAAACCACTATACACATAAATGAAGGATTAGTTCTCAGTGAAATCTTGTCCTTGTGGAAAATTACTCATAAGAACTTGCAACTCAGACACTCTTCAAAAAAACAAGACAAACAGTCTTCCAAGTTGAGAACCTCTAATCAGCCTGATGAGCTGGTTCAAAAGGAACAAAAGAAAGCTTTTCAAGAACAAAGTTAAGATCATAAAGAGGATCAACCTGTTTTCTATGTGAAAGTACATGTAAAACCCCTTTCAAAAACTGCTAGATTTGAGGAAAGGAAAGGGTGATTTTAGGGTCAGAAAAACAGCCATGGCCACAAGATGAATCTTGATATTAGAGTAACAGAGGTCAGAGGATAGCTCGCACAAACATTCAAGAACCAGCGGTACCTGGACCGTAAAAGGGTCCTGGTTCTTACTATAGCACCAACTAAAAAATCTTTTTCCACTTGCACAAGACTTCCTAGCAGTAGGTTTCTCAGCCCCCTTTAGCACCTACTGCACATCCTCAGAAAAAAGGTTCCTAAATGGTATCAAACACTATCATCCAGGCAACCAAGCAATGTTTCCAGATCTCATGATGTATCAAAAAAAAAAAAAAAAAAAAAAACCTCCAGTCTTGTGTGAGCAAAATCCAGCCTATGAGGAAGCTTACAGTAACTGCTCTTGGACAATTTCATAACAAACATTGCTGCCTGGGCCAAAAGGGAGTCACCAGCTTCATCTTTGTAGAACCCATAAGAATCTTTAGAAGGACCAGGGATATGAGAGGCATGGCCGGGAAAGCAGAGGAAAGTACAGTTTTGTACCTACCATAAATGTAGATGTTCGAGGATCCACATTGCTGCAGTCCTAACTATTGGGTAGTCCGCTGTCCAGTCGGCCCGAATACCAGAGTATATGGCTGACGTCGGTCAGGGCGCATTAGACTGACGTCAGTACGTCAGGGTACTAATGCGCATGACCGACGTCATATCCTCAGTCTTTTCTTGCCCCAGATGTCAGAAGACCCTAAAAAGACAAGGCCCAATATACCTGCACCAAAAATATGTACAATATATACAAAAATATCAGCATATAACCTCACCTACACAACCACCCCTAAACACAGAGGGGAAGGAGGGAGGGTAAATTGGACTGCAGCAATGTGGATCCTCGAACATCTACATTTATGGTAGGTACAAAACTGTACTATGTTCTTCATTCCACATTGCTGCAGTCCTAACTATTGGGTAGAATCCCAAAGCAGAGGTAAGGGAGGCTGGCAAATCATAAAGAAGCAGGAGCTGACAACATGCCTTGCAAAATAGCTGTGGCAAAACCAGCCCTAGACTTAGAGTAGAGAGGAAGGTGATAATGCTTAGAGAAAGTATGCACTGAACTCCAAGTAGCTGCCTCCAAAATATCCTTAGTTGCCACCCCTTAGAAATGCTGTTGAAGTGGCAGTAGCCCTAGTGGAATGAGGCCTAATCCCAGCTGGAATCTCCTTGCCATGATGGGAATAACAGAATGCAATGCAAAACCCAATCCACCTAGAAATAGTTTGTTTTGACACAGGCTTGCCCTGCGAACTCAAAGCAAAAGAAACAAACAACTGCTGAGACTGCCTAAAATCCTTAGTCCTGCTTAAATAATAACGCAATTGCCTGTGTACATCTAAAGTGTGCAAAATCTTTTCCCCTTTATTTTGGGGGTCTGCATAAAAAGTAGGCAAATGAATAGTTTGGTTTAAAGCCACACTAGAAACCACCTTAGGCATAAAGGAAGGATTAGTACGTAATGATACCCTATCCTTATGGAAAATCAAAAGGGCTCTACTGCCATAAGGGCCTGCAACTCAGACACCCTTCTTGCAGAAGTAATAGCCAACAGAAAAGCAGTCTTCCATGACAAGTATTTCAATTCAGCAGTAGCCGCAGGCTCAAAAGGTTGTAGAGTAAGTTTTTCCAACACAAAATTGAGATCCCAAGCAGGAGTAGGAGCTCTACGTGGGGGTCTTATATTCTTTGCCCCTCTAAGAAACTGCTTGAACAAAGGATGCGAAAACAATGGTGGGTCACAATCATAGTGAGCTGAAATTGCTGCAGCATGAATCTTAATGGAAGAGAAGGACAAACCTTTGTCCAATAACTCAGTAAGATATTGAAGAGCCACACTCAAATTAGGCTCAGAAATCTCCAAATTCTTTGCTGTACTCCAAAATAAAAACCTCTTCCATTTTCTGCGTACACTTTCCTTGTACTAGGTCTTCTAGCTTCCATAATCACATTTAAAACTTGTTGAGGAAGTTGAGACCTGCTGTGTTTCAACACAGAATATGCCAGGCTGTTAGATGAAGAGAGTGAAGCTTGACATTGAGCAGATGACCGTCCTTCTGAGATAACAGATGTGGAATCAAAGGTAAAGGCCATGGAGGCTTCCTTACCAGACTCCTCAGTAGTGGGTACCAGTGTTGCCGAGGCCAATCTGGAGCTATTAAAATCATCCTTGGCTTGTCTTGTCTGACCTTTAAGAGCACCTTTGGAAGAAGAGGCAGAGGTGGAAAGGCATACACATGAAGATTTTTCCAACTGAAAGAAAGAGCATCCACTTTCCAAGCTGTGTGATGAAACCCCTTTGTGCAAAACTTTGGCAGCTGGTGGTTTAGTGGAGAAGCGAACAGATCTATGTCTGGAGTTCCCCATGACACTGTCAATTGCTGAAATACATGAAGATCCAGTTTCCACTCGTGGGGATCCATGATTTGTCTGCTTAACACATCTGCTAAGGAGTTCTGTGCTCCGGCAGAAACCTTGCCTGAAGAGTTAGTTGCAAGCTGAGCGCAGTCTCCCATAAAATCATTGCTTGCCTGCATAGAGGATAAGAATGTGTTCCCCTTGTTTGTTGATGTACCACATGACAGTTGTGTTGTCTGTTAGAATCAACACCTGCCCTGGAAGAAGTAACTCCTTGAAAGCCATTAATGCAAACTGGACTGCTAACATCTCCTTCATGTTGATATGTAGATGCTGTAGTCTGGCAGGCCACTTGTCTTGTATCCACTTTCCATTTAGATGAGCTCCCCAAGCAATGTCCGAGGCATCTGTCGTTAAAATCTGACTCGCCTCTGGCGGGTCACAGAGAGTCCCTTGTTTAGGTGACATTCCTGAGCCCACCACAAAAATTCTTTTGAAGGCAAGGTATTATTTGAATGACAGTGTCCAAATCCTGGCAGTGCTGTGTCCATACATTTTGAGATACCATTGCAGCTTCCTCATATGCAGTTTGGCATTGGGAAGCACCAGAATACAAGATGCCATGAACCCTAATGCTTGAAGGACTGTCCTTGCAGTCAGCACGGACTGATGAGATAGTTGATGGAAGTAAAGGGATAGACTCTTTTGTTTGTCCGGGGTTAAAAAGGCCATCTGGGCTGCTGTATTCAGTCTCACACCCAGAAAGCACATGTCTTGAGAGGGTACTAGACTGGACTATTTCGTTCACAGAATACCCTAGGCATCTTAGCACTGCTATAACATATTCCAGATGCTGTAGAAGGTCTTCCTTTTCTTGAGCCAGAATCAGGCAGTCGTCCAAGTAAGGATAGATTTGAATTCCTTTTAGCCTGAAGTAAGCTATCACTGGAGCCAGAACCTTTGTGAATACTCTGGGCGCAGTAGATAAGCCAAAGGGCAATGCAGAGAACTGATAATGAGAATTTCCAGCTCGAAAACGCAGATACTTCCTGCAACTTAGTCTTATAGGCACATGAAGGTAAGCTTCCTTGAGATCTAAAGTTACCATCCAGTGATCCTTGCCCAGCAGAGGTAAAAGCTGTTGTAAAGTCAACATCTTGAACTTGGGAATGTCCAGATAAGTGTTGAGGATAGATAAATCCAAAATTGGTCTCCACGTGTTCCCCTTCTTTGGTACTAGGAACAGGCGAGAATAAAATCCTAGGCCCCTTTCTGATACAGGGACTGGCTGAATGGCCCCTATTTGGAGTAACAGAGAAATTTGCTTGTGAGCCTCTTCCCTTTGTGGAGGAGGAACGTCTGGCATGCCTTTGAAAGGGGGCAATGTATGGAAATAAAACCTGTAACCGTGGTGAATGATATCCAACACCCAGCTGTCTGGAGTAATTAAATCCCAATTTTCTTTGAAAAGAGACAGTCTTCCTCCCAAAGGAGCTGCCAGACGAGAATCTACTGGCAGCTGAAAAGGCAGGTCATTGGGTCTGTTTACGAAAGGACTGACCCCTGCCCTCACCAGAAGTCTGAGCAGGTGAACTCCCTGTTCTAGGCCTAAAAGAACCTTGAGCTCTGCCCCTACCACGTCTAGACCTACCCCTAGACTGGGAATCATAAGCAGGATATGTCCATCCCTTAGTAGGCCAATTTCTACTAAACTTGGTGGCTGCACCTGCAAAAATCTTTAACAGTTTGCATAGACTTAGCTTTGTCCTCCATTTTCTTTAAAACTGCTTCCACAGGCGAACCAAACAACACATCAGACTGTAAAGGAGCATCCAAAATCCTTGTCTTAACATGCTCAGCTAAATTCTGATCCCTCAACCAGGCATGCCTGCGAAGAACAGAACTAGTGGCAGCCACCCTCGAGGAGGCCTGTACAGCATCAAAACCACATTGCAAAGAATGCTTACCCACTTGTTCAGACACATGAACTAAATCCAGCAACTCTTTACACTCAATACCTTCCGCCAAAGCATCCACCTTAGATTTCAGTTGTGAAAGGAGATAATTTTGATATTTTAGCATGTGAAACTGACAATTCAACACAGGAGGTATAGCTAAGGGCCTATGCTGGGGTAAAAACAAGAATTCCCTAAGCCTTTTCCTGGAATCAGAGTAATCCTGGCCTTCCCATTTAAAGTGCTCCCTCATGGAATGCAGAGTCTCTGAAAATGAGAAATCCTCAGGAGGAGAAGCTGTAGGAGTGGAATCATCCACATCAGAATCAGAATAAGGAGGATACTCCTGCAAATCTTCCGCAGAAGACTCAGAAGCCTCTGAACACTGTTCAAAACTATCAAACTCAGGTTCCACCCTAGGCCTCTTTATCAGGAGGGGGCATAGAACCTCTAATCATAGTAATCAAATCTTCTGCCATTTTAAGCATATGTTTCTTAGGCACAGAACCTGAAGTGCTAGGAGAAGCCCCCACTGAAGCTAAACTTGGCCTACCTCTCAAAGAAGTTTTGGAAACAGAAGGAGAGGCTCTAACTACCTTGGGAAGAGAGGGAAGAACAGTTACCTGAGAAGCCCCCTCAGCCTGGCCTACCTCCTGAGAAGGCACATCCTGTAACAGTAAAGTCTCTGCCTGAGACTCCAAAGAAACTCCTGGCAAAACCTCTGGCTCCACTGAGCCTTCTAAAGAACCGACGCCCAGGACTGCGGTTCATCAACCCTAGGCTTCGCTGTTTTGTCCTTGCGCTTCTTGGACGAAGCGGGCGTCGGAGCATCCGACGGCATTTTATAATTACAACGCTTCCCAAACACTAACCTGGCACAGTCTAACCTTCTCTTAATAGTGCGTTTGTTAAACCTAGCACAAGAGCGGCATCCAACAACGCCGTGCTCAGGCCCTAAACAAGGTATACACAAGGTATGGTAATCCCTATGAGGTATCTGTTTCCCACAAGAAATACAGTTATTCACTTTTTCTGACATCCGGTTAAATACTGAGGCAAGAAAAAACCAAAATGTTCCCCAACGGGGTACTTAGCCAACTCTGATTCGGTCTGAAACTCCGACTTCAGAAAATTTCAGAACGCCAACCTGCACTCGCAAAACTGCTTCTGCATCGGACCATGCGGCAAAAAAGACTGAGGATATGACGTCGGTCATGCGCATTAGTACCCTGACGTACTGACGTCAGTCTAATGCGCCCTGACCGACGCCAGCCATATACTCTGGTATTCGGGCCGACTGGACAGCGGACTACCCAATAGTTAGGACTGCAGCAATGTGGAATGAAGAACATCATTCTTGCCCATGAGAATGAGAAAGCATCTGTCTTCCAGACCTATTTACAAGGAATCCTGAAGCAGAATTTCTTTAATAGTCTGTTTTAGAAGGATGCAAACATAACTATTTGAGATGTTTCCCACAGTTGGATCGATTCCTGGAAGACTGCTGGGTTTAAGTTCCATAGGCAAAGGTCTGTCCTATTCCTGTACAGCTAGTCTGCTACAATGCTTTGCCCTGACTGAATGTATGAAGCTTGTAGAGTCTAAATCAGCAGAGTTGCTACTTCCCAGGCAATAACAATAAGACTGCAAATGGCTAAGACTTGGTACCCCCATTTGTTTATATACTACATCACTGTGGTGTTGTCTGGGTTTACAGCTTTCAGATTACTGCCAACATTTCTGACCCTTAAGTGCTTTTATGTGTCCTGTTTGTTCTACTTACCTTGCAATTTA
>NC_056737.1:733959493-734036993 GCF_019279795.1 Protopterus annectens | reverse complement strand
GACAAAAAAGTAGTAGAAAGCATTCTAAGAACTAAACCAACATAGGAATGGAAAAAGATTTTGCCAATAGAAATGACTGCAAGTAGGGGGGGTACAGAAAAGAGGCAAGTAAGGATTGGAACTTAATTGCGAAAACTGGCAGAGGAACCAAACTAGAAAGGGAAAGGTAAAACAGCAGAATGAGGCCAAGCAGACGTTTGGACTGCTAGTTATAGGCAAAGCAAAAGGGTCAAGGTGCTAAGGGAAAGCCCAGCTTTAACAGAGTTTTTAGTAGTGTGTAAAAAGAAACTGCTACCAAAAAAGGGGTAATTTGCAGGGCATATAAAATAATGCATGATAACTTCTACAATCAAACAGAGAAGGTTAGAAAAGACAGGGAAGAGAGACTAGAAAGGCAATTTACAAAAAAAAAAAAATAAACAAAAAAAAAACAGAAGGACATCTGTATGTCTTCCAAGCATGTAAAGTCCAGAAGGTTTAAGATTTTTGCTTGAAAGTGTTTGCACTGATATTTGTATATCCTCAGAGCTCTGAGAATTCTTCCTCCAATATACATCAAATGGTACAGGTGCAATGTGAAAGAGAGGTAACTGGAAACATGTTTTGTGGGACTATAACAACTTCGCATATTTTTAAAATTTTCTACAGAGTACTCTGTTGGGAGAGCAAATGGCTGTAACTAAGGAAATGACTCTAATTGGGACATAGGGTTTGAATTTCTTAGACACAGTAAGGACTTGTTAAATGTGATGAAAATGGAAATCAAACTAAATCAACTGTAACTGAAGTACTGAATATTGCAAAAGACATAAAAAGAACGAGATGTGGAATATTTAAAAAAAGAAAATGAGCAAATTACATAAAAATAAAAATAAATGGAATTTGTAGGAACACATGCACAATAATGTTAAGGAGGAGTGATGATTAAGGGAATGCAGAAATTAAGGAAATTATGTAACTTGGAGTGCATAACTGTTAAAAACAGAAAAACGTATGTACTAAATAATGTATGAAAATGAAAAAGGTTAAGATGATTTGCTTTTTATTAATGTATGTGTGCCTATGTTGTTAACAACAATTTAATAAAGGTGTTTAAAATAGTTTGAGCTAAAACTTTTAGTTATGTACTTACCATAACTTTAGATGTTTGGGATCCATCTCGCCTACATTCTGTACTGATGGGTTCGGAGCCGATCCTCGGCTCCGACTCGGCACGCTATACTATAGAACGAAGTCTCTTATTGGCCGAGCTATCCTACATCCCAGGATGCCCCACCACTGCTTCCCCAGATCTTGTTTGTCCGCACACATGCACACACACATAGACTGTTGATATAACATTGCCAGGTGTTTCAAAATGAAACGGCTGAACTCGAACCGTCCGGTCTCTTCTGATCTCCAAGGCAGGGGGAAGGAGGGTGGGCTATTAGGAATGTAGGCGAGATGGATCCCAAACATCTAAAGTTATGGTAAGTACATAACTAAAAGAAGTTATGTGATCCTATCTCGCCTACATTTTGTACTGATGGGACAGCGTCCCTAGCACCCGATTCCTGGGTGGCTCACTGTAAAATACTCCTGAGAACTGTGGAACCGAAGGAAGCTCGCCCCCGAGATGCCACGTCCACTTTGTAATGAGAAATGAAGGTGTGAGCAGAAGACCACGTAGCCGCAGCACAAATGTCACTAATGGCAAGCTTAGAATGAAAAGCTGCCGAAGTAGCCATAGCCCTGGTAGAATGAGCTTTCACAGTAGATGTAAGCTCTTTATTAGAAATGAAGCAAGTATGACTGATACAGTCTCTGATCCACTTGGCAATAGTGACTTTCGTGACGGCTTTGCCCAATTTATTGTCCGAAAAGGACACAAACAACTGATCTGTTTTCCGTGTTTGGTGCGTCCTATCCAAATAGAAGCGCAATTGCCTATGAACATCTAAGGTGTGAAAGATGTATTCAGCTCTATCTGAGTACTTTGGGAAGAAAACTGGAAGTTCCAATGTCTGTTGCAGACAAAAACTAGAACAAACCTTAGGAACAAAGGATGGATTTGGTCTGAGGGATACTCTATCCTTGTGAAAAACCAGGTATGGTGGTTTGACACATAGGGCTTGAAGTTCCGAAACTCTTCTGGCTGATGTAATAGCAACTAAGAAAGCAGTCTTCCAAGAAAGAAAGAAATTTCAAGTCACAAGTTGCTGCCGGTTCGAAGGGGGAAGAAGTCAAAGCACCTAACACAACATTAAGGTCCCACAGTGGAGCGGGATGAGATATCGGGGGCCGAAGCAGCCCAGCACCTTTCATGAAGGCTTTACACAACTTGTTGCTCAAAGGTGGATCTATGCTCTCATGAAAATTGGAAATAGCTGCCAATTGAACCTTAATGGTAGAGACCGAAGAACCTTGATTGAACAGAGAAGCTAAAAACTTCAGAACTTCTGATACCGGGACAGTTATGGGATCTAATCCCCGGAGTTGGGCCCAAATAGCAAATCTCTTCCATTTGCTGTTATACATTTTCTTAGTAGAAGTCTTGTGGGCCGAGGACAAGATATGTATGACTTCCGGATCCAAAGCATGGTTCCTGACTAAGGTCGGAAGAGGAGGAGCCAAGCTGTTAACCTCAATGAGTGGAGGGACTGATGATGCTGCCCCGACTGATGGGTCAAGAGGTCCGGAATTTGGTCCAAGAACCATGGACCGTCCAGTGCATATTTCCGAAGAAAGGGAAACCAGACTTGACGAGGCCAGTATGGGGCAACTAAAATCATCTTGCTCTCTAAGCGAATCGCCTTCTGGATCACCTTGGGAAGAAGGGGAACCGGTGGAAAGGCGTACAGCAGGCCGGTGGGCCAAGCTTGGACTAGGGCGTCCTTGGAAATCTCCCCCGGAACTGGGGTGAGAGAGAAGAACTGTTGGCATTTCGAATTGAGGGGGGTTGCGAATAGGTCGCAACAAGGAGTTCCCCATCTTCTGAAAATCTGAGTTGCCACTCTGTCGTTCAGAGACCACTCGTAAGGGGAGAGAACAGTTCTGCTCATTCTGTCGGCTATCACACTGGATCTCCCTGGAATGTGTGTTGCTACCAGAGAACGTTTGGTTGCAATCGCCCAATCCCATACCCTCATGGCCTCTCTGCAAAGGGGGTAGGATCTGGTCCCTCCCTGCTTGTTCAGGTACCAGACTACTGACATGTTGTCGGACTGAATGGCAATCATGCCCTGGGGGAGGTAACTGTGTAGTGCTTGCAGTGATAGTAGTACCGCCCTCATTTCCAGTATGTTTATATGGAGGAGACTCTCTTCTGAATGCCACTTGCCTTGGACTGACCTGCCCAGGTAATGTCCCCCCCACCCCGTCTGGGAGGCGTCCGTAGTCAATGTGGCCACTGGAGGTGGTGGAACGAAGGGTCGCCCCTGATCCAGATTGGAGGAAAGAAGCCACCAACGAAGGTCCTATTTGCACGTCTCTGTGATCAGAATGAGGTGACTGAGAGGGAGATCCTGATAAGACCACTGGACTGACAGGAGCCACTGGTGAATCCTCATATGTAACCTTGCCAAGGGGACTAGGAGAACAGTGGTCGACATGGAACCTAACAGTTGTAGGACCATCCTGGCTGGGGCTCGGCATTTGAGGAGCAAGGTTCGAACTTGAGACTGTAATGTTTCTATCCTCTCTGTAGGAAGATAGACCCGCATTTGCTTTGAGTCTATCTCTACTCCGATAAACCGTATGCGCTGAGATGGCAGCAACACAGACTTTGCCCAATTGAAGGTGATTCCAAGAGATATAGTGGCTGCTAGGTTTTGTAAGAGTAGATGCCTGGAGGTGGCAGTTAGGAGCCAGTCATCTAGGTATGGAAACACCTGGAATCCTAGACTTCTCAGGTGAGCAGTCACCACCGCCAAACATTTGGTGAACACCCTGGGGGCTGTGGTGAGACCAAAGGGCAGTGCACGGAACTGGAAATGACAGTCTCCCAGGCTGAAGCGCAAGTGTCTCCTGGACGCCTGATCTATCAGGATGTGGTAATAGGCGTCCTTGAGATCTATGGAGCACATCCAAACACCCTTCTCCAGCAGCGGGAGAATGGATTGTAAGGTGACCATCCGGAACTTGGACTTCTTGACAGATCAGTTTAGTTTGCTGAGATCCAAAATGGGCCTCAAGTCCCCGGTATTTTTTGGCACCAAAAAGAATCTTGAGTAAGTCCCTAATCCGGTCTGGCCTTCGGGGACCGGTTGGATGACTCCTTTTTGAAGCAGCTTTGAGATTTTGATGGCTGCGAGATCCCGTTGACTGGGAGAAAAGGGGATGGTGTAACCTCCGGCGATGATTCGGAGCACCCATCGGTCCTGAGTGATACTCTCCCAGGCCTTTAGGTGCTTGAAGCGACCCCGACTGGCTCCGGAGCTGCACAGTCGGGCAATCCTTCAGGGATGCTGGAAGGTTGAAGAGCCACGAAAGGACTCTCGGTCTCCAGTGTTGCGGGGGCCTCCGCCGCCTCTGGGACGGCGTCTTCCTGAAAAATTTCCTCCTCCTCTGCCTCTAGAAGGGGGATCGCCCTGCTGTGAGGAGTAAGCCTTTTGAGATTTGCGGAACCACATTTCCCCCCCTCTTCTAGCCTTGGGATAAGGCCTGAAGGGAGTGGAAAACCGTGCCCCTACGGCAGTCAAGGTCTTACCTTCTTGTTCACAGCGGGTCAAGGTGTCCTTTACCTTGGGTCCAAAAAGAGGACCCATCGAAGGGAGCGTCGGCAAAGGAAGACTTGAAGGCTTCCGCAAAGTGACAGGCGGAGCCATGCTTGTCTCCGTAGAGCAACACCTGTTCCCGCCGCTCTACTCGCCCCCTCGGCTGCATACGAAATGAGCCTCATGGACGAGTTCGATAATGATAAGGTAGCCAGCTGAGAGCTAACCGTCTGGGCCAACTGCTCAGGTAGGTTACCAGAGAGGGTATCTGAAAGTTCCTTGACCAGATCCCTCTGAAGTCTGGTGAAGTGCGTCAGATAATTCAGAGACCTTACAGTAAAGGCTGCTGAAGTAAGGGTGCGCTTCCCGTACCGATCCATGCTCCTGGACTCTTTATTAGGAGGATGGACGGACGTAGACGCCTCTGCCACATCTTGTTGGGTAGCAGATTCCACCACCAGGGCATCTACAGCCACACCTTTGGAGAGAAAATCCTTCTCGGGGGGGGGGGGGGCTGAAAGAAATTTGTTGGGGCGAGCTGGCACCGGTTCCACAGAATCCGGGTGCTCCCACGCCCTTCGAGAGATCAAATCCAGAAGCTCATCGAAGGGCGGAGACACCCAGGAGGCGGAGGGCTGAGCCCCAAAGGCCTTGAGGAATACCGACTCCTCAGGAGAAGGGGGTTTGGACTGCCAGTCGCCTCGTTGCTTCAGGATTTCTAAGATGTCCGCAAAGGAGACATCATCCGAGGATGACTTGGGGGACCCCTCCGCATCATCGAGGTCAGTGTCCGAGGTGAGAGACTCGTCAGGGGAGTCTATGTGATTCCTCTTGCACTGTCTCTTCCTTGGGGGTTCCTCCGAAGACGCTTCGGAAGGACCTCCAGGAAGGGAAGAACCCCCAACGGGGGTGACCTCAGGCCCCAGGGCTCCGCTGTCTTGAGACAGGGGGACAACAAAGGAACCAGTCTCCGTGCCAAGGGAAGGTGCCGGAGAGATGGTGGAGGTAGCCAAAGAAGATTTGGCCAAAGCACTCCTCATGGCCCTGAAGGCCGGACCCCCAGAGTCCTGGGAAGGTCCGACCCCCGAGGCCACAACAGTAGACGGCACTCCCGCAGCAGACGCACCGAGAGGGAGGCTCGGAACCGAAAACATCGGTCCCGAAGCGTCACCCCCAGGGAAGACTGAGGAGGTCCGTGTACAGAACTCAGACCCGAAGGGCAGGGTTGGAGTAAGGGTCGGAGCCGACCCGAAAACCTCCATCGGCTCCACCAGCACCGACTCCAACGGCGCCGAGGCTGTTGGAGGAGGAACCAAGACAACTGGGTGGGCAATCGGCTCCGGAGCTGACTGGGCTGGAGCCGAAACCAACTTTTGGAAGACTGGAGACTGAAACAGCCTTTGAAGTACCCTGTCTATGTCCGAATCCAACATTCTCGAAGACAGAGAAGAGATCGAACGAGTTCGAGTCGACTTCTCCACCGGTTCCGTAGGACTGGGGGACCAGCTCCAAATCGTCTCAATAAATATCCGTGCCGAGGGAGACTCCACAACCATAGCAATTTCCCTCGGGCGAGTGGACTTTGGCCGAAGGAAGAGTCTGAGCGGGCAACTCTCATCGGCTCCGAAGACAGTGGAGCCGATGAAGGTGACCCGCCTCTCGAAGCTCTAGCCGTCGGCTCCGAAGCCAGAGGAGTCGAGGCTGGAGGCATCGAGGCAGACCGTTCCGCCCTCGGCTCCGAAGTCTGTGGAGCCGATGGAGAAGCCTGCCGAGATTTTTGTGTGGCCGGTTCCAATGGGCTGGTCGGAGCAGACGATTTCTTTTTCTTCGATGGTGAAGAGGAAGATGATAAATCCTCCTCAAAAGAAGGTGTAATAAGCCCTTTTAGAATAAATTTGTTTTTCCTCTCTTGGAGGACTCGGGAGGAAAAAGCGTGACAAACGCTGCATGACTCCTGAAGATGTTTAGGGCCTAAACAATACACACACAATGAGTGATCGTCTGTTATAGACATCTTGTAGCTGCACTTAGAGCATTTTTTTAACCCTGAAGGTCTATGCTCTTTCGACATGTTTACAGAAGCACTACTAATAATTTCAAAAACTTTCACAAAACTTAGTTAAAGAAGAGTAAATAAGGACAAAATCCCTCTAACGTAAACGGGATTACTTGTCCAACTAAACTATAACACTAGAAAAAAAACTCACACTAAATACTTCAACACGCGCGAGGGCAAGGCCCCTCTAACTGAAACGGGATCCTTTCCCTCGAATTAAAGACAAGTTTACCAGAAAAATCACAGAAAACTCAGTCACACAACTATAGCTGTTAAAACAGCTTTTGGTTATAAGAATCAAAAATTTCTGACAGAAATTGTTTGAAGAAAAAAAGCACTTAGCTCAGCCAAGTCCAAGATCACGTCTTTGCTGTAAAGCGGCAAACGAGATCTGGGGAAGCAGTGGTGGGGCATCCTGGGATGTAGGATAGCTCAGCCAATAAGAGACTTCGTTCTATAGTATAGCGTGCCGAGTCGGAGCCGAGGATCGGCTCCGAACCCATCAGTACAGAATGTAGGCGAGATAGGATCACATAACATCAAATGTTATTTGGCTAATTCCATTCTAAACATGATCACTAGCAAGGAGAAAATCTATTCCATATTTGAAATTCATAACAGAGAAATCACTTTACCTGTGTTGTTAACTGGGTATGAAGTTTTTGCACCTGAGACTTCAAGGCTTCTTTCTGGCTAATAAGATCCTTTGAAATCAGGATGACAGAGAGAAAACAAGAAAGACAGTAAGTCATGCAGAACTTCAACAAAAGAATTTCTTAAATCTCTGTGAAAACAGAAAAAATAAAGGAATTAAAACAATACAAGTGTCAAAATCAAATCTAGATTCATCTGTAAATTTGCAGCTAATGCCACATGATTAACAGACAACACGTTATAACAGACGTTACAATTCAGTTCTTACAATACTTATCTACAATCATAGGTTCAGCCTAGCCAAGAATTTCACCCATGTTCCCTCAAAGTCAGCACCTATTTCCCCTGTCCAACAGGGATACAGGTGGGATCCCAGGGGTATATTTTCTGTTTCCTAACCAGTCGTCCAGGTTCCTCTTATAGAGGGCTAGAGAGGTACTATATGCTTGACATGGAGAGAGAGTCTATTCCACAGATGGGGGAGTCTTTGGGACACAAATCTATCCCACCAACAAGTTCTATTAATGTCACAGACCAGGTTAAGGACTTGTGTGCAGGTTGTTTGAGTGAAGTTTGTCTTACGAATATACAGTAACTCCATCAAGGCTGGGTCTGAAATGGCCTTGTATGCCAGACACAGGTTACCTCTGAGCAGTCTGTATATGAGTGAGTAGAGGGACAGGGCTTTTAGCCTATCTGTATAGGACAGGTGTTTGAGACCCTGGACTTTCCTGGTCAGGAACCTCTTTGGTCTCTCCAACTGCTGCATGTGCTTGGCAAGGTACATGCCGAAGGGGGCACGGCACTCAATAATGGGTCTGATAAGGGAGGAGTACAGGGATGTTATGACCTCCTTGTTCCTAGATGAAATGCCCTTATCTGAGGTAGGCCATGTAGAAAGCCTTCCATACAATGGAGGCAACGTGGTGCTCAAAAGTCAGGTTGCCATCATGAACATAAAAAAAGCTGGATCAAGAACCACTGTAACAATAAGCCTTCTAAGGCAGATCACTTTAACAGTAACTCATGTTTGTATTCACTTACTTCACATGATCTCCTTTTCTCAGTCAGAGTTGATCAATTGTACCCTTTACCCCAAGGCCAACACTGTCGTTTTAATTACTACACAAGGTATTGACATGCAGTCAGGCCAATTGCTAGACAAGGTATTAACAAGCAGTGTAAAGAATGTTCTTCTCCATTATTTAGGCATCTTCTGGCCATCACATCAAACTGTTCAGACTAAACAATGGCCCTTTGCATAAAGACCTACTATAATTATTCTGCAAGTACTTATAACTCTATAATGTCCTAGTAAAACAATTATGAAACTCTGTACTGAACGACCTCTCCTTAAAGCACTACGGACAGGGAAAGTACTTTGTACAACCATACTACTTTCTTCACACAGAATCACAAACTGTAAACATATGGGTAGATTCTCAATAATTGCCACGCTCAATAAGGACATCTACAGAACCCCTATAGCGTGCATCCATGTCAAAAATCTATCTTAGCTCTGCAATATGAACAATTCAACAGGAAAGAAACCCTGAGCCTTGTCTGGTTATTGAACCTTGGACCCCCCCCCCCCCCATCAAATTCTGCACTATTATCATTGCCACTGGATCAAATGAAGTCTTTCGGCAGTTGGGTACCTGTACCCCCCGCCCCCAACTTTTTTTTCTCCTTAAACTAGGGAAGCCACCATAAAGGTGGTTTTAAACACACATGCATACAATGCAGTATAAAGCATGAGCCAGATGTTGTAGCAAAAGGAAAGGAAAGGAAAACTATGACCCTTGTACACAGACTGAATGTAGGAGGGTCATAGCTTCACTGTGGTTGCCACTGCAACTGGAACAACAAGGAGTCTCTGTACAGTTAGATAACGGTTTCCCTTCAACTAGGAAATCACCATGAAATCATTTTAAACACAAGCATCCAGTGCAGTACAAACCCTGAATGTAGTAATCTAGTACCAGTTCAACAAGAATGGAAAACTCAGATCCTCGTCAAGCGACTGAACCCATGACAACCTGCATTCCATACGGACAGCCCTGTTATATGCCTTCAGGTTTTAGTGCATCCCACATAATGACTTCTACAGGATTGCTTCTAAAATATGACACTGGCATACACAGCTGCTATTACATCAAAATGTAATTACATTTGTTACAGCAAAAGGCAATATAGTAAGCTACCCAGTTAAAGTCTCCTGACGGATAACATCCCCTCTTTCACATTCTTAAACAAAACAAAAAAAGCTAAAGTTTTTCTCAACTCTGTAGTTCTTCCAGTTTAATCTCATGTGGAATACATGTTCTCTTTCATTTCGCAGAGTTAAAAGAATGGCAGCTGTACAGAATGAAAACCAATTGCTAATACTACTGACATTTAAGGTGGTTTATCTTCAATGACACTCTCATCATAAAATGCCAAGGTAGGTGGGTTAACACAGTAAGGCTTTCAACTCTGATATGCTTTTGAATGAGTGAATAGCATTCAGAAAATGTGCTTTTCATGATAGGCAATTTAAGTCCACTACCAGACAGTTTAAAGAAACAGTCAGCTCCAACACAGAATCTCTTAAAGGAGAAGTCTTCTTGGTGATCTAACATGAAGAACTATTTTAAGGAAGATTTTTGATCTGCGGTGACCCGTAGAAATCACACTAAATAAGCTGAGAACTTAGTATAACTGCAGATGTTACAGATTTCATACAAGCATCCTAACATCGAAGTAAAAAAGGAATGTTTGTCCACATCACCTTTAGTTCTTTCTTACCTATGAACAAGGATCTGATAGAAGCTACAGCACTAGTTCAGGTGGCAAAACAGCTATGGCAACCCACCCAGAATCCTCAAAGTTCCTTCTCTTAAACAAACCTGAGGTGGGGGTCTTACAAAGGTGAAGAGCAGGAAAGTAGGAATAAACGCTGACTGGATATCCACCCTAACTCCAGGCTAAAAATGGGTGAAAGACAGTTTGGCAGGAGGAAGCCATTACTACAGCAGCAGTGAACATTCCAACAGCTACTAAATTCCTACACAACTATACTATGCTCTTTATATTGTTCAGTGCTGCATCAGTGCTACCTCCTGGGAAGATTCCCAAAGGTTATATAGCTTGCAGTGGCTGGCAGTATGAAGGAGTGTTTGTCAGCACTCTTGCAGGACAGCCATAGCAAAACCTGTCCTGATTCTGGAGACATTCAAACTGCATCATATGGAAAACTATAAACAAATGACCAAGTATCTGAACACTATAAAGGCAGACTGATTGCTACTGGTCATAAAATACCCTTACATGCCCTGGTACAGCTCTTCCATGAAAAGTACAGTTTTGTAAGGACTTACTGTAATAGTAGATGTCCTACTGATCACTGTTGCAGTATTCCTGACATATGGGTGGCCACTGCTGACCGGATGCCAAAACTTTACCTTCCTGGGGTCATACATCCAAAATATGACCTCAACTTGTATACGTGGGGGGTGTAAGATGTTCAAGCATAGATCCTTAGGCCATATCCAAGCCAGTGGACTGAAGACTACTGAGAGAGGGGACACTGGTTAGCTAGGAAGGACATAGTTCAAACAGGCAAGAAAACTCTTCCATTCCTATGTAACGGAGCAGAGTTTAAAGCAAAAGGGAAGAGGAGGAGGAAAGTTGAAGTGATAGAGAAGGGGGTGGAGGGTGGGATGGAATGGAATATCGCAATGGTGATCAGTAGAATGCCTACTGTTATAATAGTTATTACACACCTGTACTAAGTCCTGACTGAAATCACTATTGCAGTATTCCTGACATATGGGCAATTTCCACAGCTGAAGGAGGAAAGCATGGAAGTTAGCTACAGAGTATAATAAAAGAGTTGTCCAGCAGTCCAGACAGGACTGATCAAGCAAAGACTGCCATGTACCTGGAGAAAGCATCACTTTTGTAGTGCTTGGTAAAGGTGTGTACATAAGACCAAGTTACAGCTTCCAAGACTCACCTGGGATCTACTGCCATGTGAAAAGCCTTCAAGAAAACCACTGCACTACTGCAATGTGCTTTAGGGCAGGAAAGCAAAGTCTTAATATAATGCAAGTAGCAGACAGAGTTTTAGAAACTGAAGCTGTGACAGTTTGGAGACTGGCTGGCTGATCTTGTGGCTCAAATGATACAAACAGCTGGTCAGTCTTTCTGAAAGATTTAGTTTTGTCTATATAAAATCTGAACTGGCTGTGAATGTCCAGAGATCTTCACCTAGATATTGCAGCAAATGATGTAAAACTGTAAATATCCAGAGAAAAAAATGTTGGTAGCACACAACAGGTACGTTAGCAAAAGTACGTTTAATATAACAGAACACAGAGAAAGTAAGCGCTTTCGTAGACAACTCCCGCTTCATCAGATGAAGCGGGAGTTGTCCAAGAAAGCGCTTACTTTCTCTGCGTTCTATTATATTAAACGTACTTTTGCTAACGTACCTGCTGTGTGCTACCATTTTTTTCTCTGAATGTCCAGAAAGACCAGATCCTTTCCCCCCAATGTTTTGAGGAATGGAGAAGAAAGTGGGTAGGTGAACAGCCCGATTAAGGGATAGCTTGTTCACTACCTTAGGCATGAAGAACAGATTAGCCCCGGGAGGCATCCCGTCTTTGTGAAAAAGGAAAGGGGGAATGGCCATAACAGCCTGTAACTCACTTTTTTAGCAGATATTCTTGTTGTGTTCTTAAATCTGGTGGCTTCTGAGTTGCCCACCCCTACATTAAATCTTATTTTGGACATTCCTCCCAGTCCCATCTCATCAGCTTATTCTACTGAGTAGAGATCATTTGGGAAGGCTCACCCACCTTAGTTTCTCAACCTTAAATTATAGTGCATCATCCCTTCCCACAAAATTGCACTTTACTCATCTGCTTTTAATTTATTTGTGTCTCTTCCTACTTTATTTCGCTTTTGCTGCCTGCTCTTAAAAATACTCAACTGCATTTATTCTGCAGCATTTATTACTGCTTGTTAGTAGCCTGATTAAATTGTAACTTTTATTCTAAGACTTTTGGTTTAAGCACTTGGGCTTCAGGCCAGTTATTTTACATTAAGAAGGTTTGTGGTCTGCACTCTTGTGGGAGGAGAGGGTAGAATCTGTGCTTCTGAAATGGGAATTTCTGGTTAAAAGCTTATTGTGCCTGCTTATCTGAACTATTTCTTTCTGAAATTGGTGTGCTTTGTTTGCTGTAGACCTACTGAATCTAGCTTTGTTTGTATAACTTGAAGGTTCCACTGCACCCTAGTGGCAGGAGTGTGCAGCTAGAACTTCTCCGATTGAAGACTGCTGGAACAGGGCTCAGCTTTGAGCTTCTTTATTGGTTAATTGGTTAATTTGTTTAAAATCAGTTTGCTCATTTGCTACTGTTGTATTTAAAAAAAGTTCTAGCTTGTTTTCCCGCCTTTCCTGTTACTAGAGAAGTCCAGACACAGATTTGCTATATTCAGGACTGTGTTGTAATTTCTGAGTGCCACAGACATTTCTGTGTTAAAAGAAAGCCTCTCAGCTCATCAGTGGGAGTGGTAAGCTCTAGGTAACCCATCTACCACAAGAGGAATGGTTTCTAGCTCCCTTTCAACTTTCTGCTTTAAAAGCCCGTGTCTGCATGGGTATGCGTGCTGTGCAGTGTCACTAAGCTAGGACAAACTATTACGGGTGCCAGAAAGTCTACTCTTCAATTTTCCCTTAGATCTTGCTAGTTTTCTTCTCTCTTGCATTTAACTAGCTTAAATGCCTAGCACTTCATCTGGCTTCTTGTAGCAATTATTGTAGCACACAAGTGCTAACAGCACTAAAGGTCCTATAAGGAAACAGCTCCAGTACTTAATGACCATCCCTCCTAGCATGTCTAAAGGTCAGTTCCCTGTCCTTTCTCCCATTAAGCTGGTGAACTTGGGCATTCTGAGGCAGTGTAGTAACTGCCTAATGTACACAGACAAACCCTCTCCTCTTACCTCCCAACACTCAGACTTGTGAGAGATGCACTTATATATACAAACTAGAAGACATGCACTCAACAGCCAAGACCGGAATAGCTGGTCAAGAGGAGAAGGTCAACACCTGCACCACACCACATGGAACACAGCCCTCCAGAACACCCACCATCACATCTCTCATATAAAAACACAAACTACACACCCACCTTCGTGGAGGCTCTCAATAGAAATCTACCCAAACAGTAGAGACCTCCAAATCAGAAACGCACTAGACCACCACAACACAGCACAAATCACAAGACACACAGCTCTCCTACACAGTGTGCCCCTCAACCTAAGCCCCTAAGGCAAATCAGCTTGCCCAATACACTAATCCAAAACAAAGACAGCATCCTGGACTGGATCCTTATCCTGACCAGTACTCAGCAGGTACTCACCCAGAGGACATGAGTGATCACTTACTCACCTATGTTATCAAATTCAAGAAAATCACCCCCCTTCTTACAACCATAAAAAAAACAGGAACAATAATAAATTCAACGCCTCCATTTTTCAAACTGAACTTAAAGCCCACAACTGGACAATACTCAAGTCTCTTCCTCTTGAAGAGGCAGTTATCTACTTCAACACCACCTTCCTCAAGATTCTAGATTCCCATGCTCCAATACGGTCCATTAGAACTAAAACCAAAACCGCACCATGGCTCTCTAAGGAAACAAAATCCAAAATCCTATCTAGAAACAAGATGTGGGTCACATGGCGTACCTCTAAAGACCCACACTCCCACCAAACCTTCCGGCAACTTAGAAATGAAACTAAAGAATGATCTTAAATGATAAAAAACTTCTTCCTCCACCTCCAACACAAACACCTTAATAATCCACAAAACATCTGGGCAGGCTTAAACAAGCTCCTGCACCCAGGCCAGGCAACCACCCCCACTCCAACAACTTGCAAACAACAGTGCCCTGTAAACATTGCTAACACATTCAATAGTTTCTTCACAGAAACTATACAATCCCTGGCCACACAATTCAAACAAACAACCAGCCCACTCCACTACCCATGCCAGCAGAATACTACAACTACATCAGATCATCTATTTACCTTCAATCCAGTACCCATATCCTTTATAACATCTCTTCTTAAAAAACTAAAACCCACTAAGCTAGCAGCTGACCTTCTCCCAGCTGAGTTTCTGCAAAAGCAGCTGAGGCCATTTCCTATCCGTCTCCATAATCATAAACCGTACCTTGTCAGAAGCCTTCATCCCCTCCATATGGAAAATGTCCCACATTATTCCTCTCCATAAAGGTGATAGCTCACTAGAGCTAACCAACTACAGACCTATAGCTATACTCTCACCCCTGGCCAAAATTATGGAAAAGTGTGTCCACAAACAACTGATGGAACACCTCACCAAAAATAAAATTCTAGCCAACTCCCAACATGGCTTCAGGCCAAATCACAGTACCACATCAGCCCTACTATCCTTTTCTAATACCATCAATAACTTCAGAAACAGTAATAAACTATCATCTGCTCTTTTCTTAGACCTCTCCAAGGCCTTTGATATGGTGAACCACATTCAACTCCTCCATACATTAAAAAAACTATCACTCAGCAATTCCACGCTGAAATGGTTCCAATCCTACCTGTCCAATAGGCAACAGGCTGTTCTATGACAGGACAAATCATCTACATGCCTACCTGTTACACTTGGAGTTCCCCAAGGATCTATTCTTGGCCCTCTTCTCTTCACCATCTTTGTTAATGACCTGCCCACAATCACCCCCCATGCCACATGCATTCAATATGCAGATGATTCGACTATCATCAGCACTGCCTCCAACCTGGCAGACCTCACTGCTTCAACCCAAGACACCTTCAACCTAATAGAAAAATGGTTCTCAAGTCGACAACTAGTTCTCAACCCCAACAAAACAAAACTACTTACTTTCTCACCCACTAACAAGACTCTTCGGCCGACCTTCTCTATTACATCCTCCAATGGAATCACTATATCACCAGAAGCTCACACAAAGCTATTAGGTGTTACCATTGATAACTCCCTTAAATTTGACACCCATTTCAATCTTACCATCAAAACCGTCAATAAAAAGCTTGGCTCTCTCTATAAAGTAAAACACTTTCTCACTCCTCACGCTAAAATTACAATTGCCAGCACACACCTACTATCAACTCTTTTCTATGCCTCCCCTCTTTACAAACCTAAACAAGACAACCCTTAACAAACTTGCTTCTTGTTACAATCACATAGCTAGATTTGCCACAAATTCCACCTTTAGAACGCACCACTGCACTAACTTGAAGCAACTAGGGTGGTTAGAGTTTTCCAGCCAACTCCATTTCAACCAACTCAAAATGGCTCACCAGATACTGTATCACCCAGAGAAAACACCAGCTCTGAAAACATCATTCACCCCTATATTAACCTGCAATCTTTACGCTCCTCCAATAAGATCTTAGCTCAAACTACCAAAGCCAATAATTCTGCTGGGGATTCTCTATTCTCAAACTTTGTAGGTAAAATGTGGAACTCCCTACCGACCATGCTCACCTCAGAACCCTCACTCCTACAATTCAAAAAAAAGCTTAAACCCCATCTCAATACTCTCTGGCAATGTCCCTGTTCCAAACCTGATTAACCACTATCATTTACCCTTCTTTTACCTCACTATCCTTAACCGCTTTTTAACAAGGCGCCTTTGTAACTGACCTATGTTTTTTTTTATTTGCTGCTGCTGTTTTTTTTTCCCCAAGATGTGATGTATCTTTATATTGTATTTAGAACTCAACTATCTTGTTCATATGTCTGTTATGTACTTGGAGCTTTTCTCCCCGGGCCTCCGCTGAAAATGGACATGTATCCAGTCGGACTCTCCCGGTTAACAAATGTAAAATAAAATAAAAATAAATAAAATAATCATAGGTGACCCGCTAGTGAGACACACTGAAGTCCCATTCATTATGCTGAATAAGGAGAAGGTAGCAGTCAGCTGTCTGTCAGGTGCTAGGATCTGACAACACACGCACTCAGGTCACTCCACAACAAGTACAAGTATGACCCTGTCATTGTCCATGTGGGTGTGAATGACTTGAGATGCACATCTCTGGACTATATGGAGAGAGACATGGAGGAGGTCACGGATTATGTGGCCCAGGCAGGTATGACCCTAGCCCTGAGCAGCATCCTACCAGCGCCTTGAATGATACCGCAGTACAAGCCGAAAATGATAGACTTCAACAATCGGATAAGTTTCTGGTGTCATTCTAAGGGGATCCAGTAACTGTCTGCTTGGGATGACATGATTGACAGACCTCGATGCTTTGCCAGAGATGGCCTGGATCCGTCATCCCCTAGGTTTCCAGATACTGGCTAAGGCTCTTGCCACCCTTATAGTGCCTTTTTTAGGCAGTGTTCCAAAGACCAAATTACCACCGTAACAGCTATAAATAAATGTAATCTGAGGGTCATGCTGCTCAATGCTAGAAGTCTAAATCTCAAGATGCACTCGCTCGAAGCACTCCTCAAAAAGGAGAACATATACATTTGTGCTGTAATGGAGATCTGGTTTAAAGCAGCAGAAAGCACCCCTAAGCTACCAGGCTATAACTCATTCCATACCTTTCAGCCCCAGAACATGGACTGAAGCTCCAAAAACAGTGCAGTCTCCATATTCATAAAGGATATGCACACCTCCAGACTAGTAGCCCAACATAACGCATCAGAGATATGTCAGGTACAACTAACAGTGGGTAAGATGGCGATTCAGGTCATAGCCTGCTACAGGTCACCAACCATGTCCCAAGACTCTCACTCCACGTTCCTAAGCACCCTGGAAACTATTAGGGTCCAACCCAACATTCTCGTACTGGGCGACTTCAACTACCCCTCCATCAACCGGGAAAACTACTCATGTACCAATACACTTGCGCAACGCTTCTGGGAATTCAATTCCAATGTGCTGTACCAGCTCATTCTTACCCCCACTAGAGGAAACAACATCCTTGACCTGGTTATTACTAACATGGACAACTGCTGCTCAACACCAATGGTCAACTCCTCCCTGGTTAGATCTGACCACAAACTAATCACCATGGAAATCCACATCTCACCCACACCACCAGCAAAGGTAACTACCATGAAAAACTTCTCCAAAGCTGACTTTGGGCTCCTAAAAACAGAGATGGCTAATTTCACGGCACCCATGCAAATGGAAAATAGGTGCATGACCGCCAAATCATACACCAATGCACTGTACGCACACGTACATAATTGCATGGAACTAGCCATACCCAACATAACCAAGACACTGCTCCAAAAAAAGGAAGCCAATCTGGTGGTCCCCTGTCATTAACAAACTCTACACCAGAAGGAAGAAACTGTTGCAGAAAAAGGTGAAGTCCCAAGACTGGAAAGACTCCCTTAGTCTCAACAAAAAGTTGAGATCCCTCATCAAAACCTCTAAAGCTAGCTATGAAGGCAAAATTGCGGCAGACACTAAAAACAACCGCAAAGCCTTCTACAGTTGTATCAAGAATCTCCATGGCAATACCAAGATTTGGTCTGAGTTACTGCACAACGGTACCTCCTATACTGAGCCAGCAGATATTGCCAACATACTGGCCGACAGATTCAGTGCCAACTTTACCCCTCTCTACCCCCCTAAAGGACCAATCACAATACCAGAAGAATGCCAGACACCCATCATTACTGCAGCACACGTTAAAGCTGCATTGCCCAAGGCCAAGAATACAGCTTCCATGGGACCTAACAATATCCCTGGCTATGTTCTAAATGAACTACAAAGTGAACTGACACCACACCTGTGTGCCCTGTTCAATCACAGCCTCACCTCAGGCTTTGTCCCTACCAAATGGTGCAGTGCTAGTGTCATTCCTCTCCATAAAGGGGGAGCGACTACAAACCCTGGGAATTATTGTCCCATTAGCCTGACGACTCTGGTATGTAAGGCTATGGAGGGCATCATCGTGGACCTAATTAACAAGGATACAGGGAATTTCCAAACTCTGCATCCCACGCAATTTGGTTTTGTGAAGTTTAGATCATGTCTGCACAACCTGGTTGACTTGTTTGAGTCGGTCACCAGAGCTGTGGATGAGGGCAAGGCAGTTCAAACAACCTACCTTGATTTGATCAAGGCCTTTGATACCATTCTCCACTCAGGAATTATTGAGAGACTCACAAAACTAGGCATCAACCCCAGTATCACTAGGTGGGTTGCAAACTGGCTCACAGATAGAACCCACAGTGTGTAAACTGCAGACCAAGTCAGAATGCCAACTAGTCACGAGTGCAGTCCCACAAAGATCAGTCCTGGGTCCTCTCCAGTTTGGAAATTATTTCTCTGAAGTCCAGGCCAACATGGAGGGACTCTGGCTGACAAAGTTCGCCGATTGCAAGATTGGAGCCATTATTAACTCCCCAAGTGATGTAGACATGTTACAGAAAGGCCTCACTGAGACCAATGACTAGTGTCGAAACCATGGCCTTATCCTTAATGCCAAAAAATGTAGCATCATTCCCTTTGGGAAAAACTCAGTTCCTACTAATTACCACATTGATGGTAGCCCACTGAACACTGAAGGCATAAGAGATCTGGGGACACAGGCTGACAGCAACCTCTCTGATCACCACATTTCCACTGTGGTCAGAAAGTCCTATGTGGCACATCTCATTACCAATGGTTTTGCATCCAGCAAGAAAGAGGTCATCATCTCTCTCTCTATACTCTTCCCTCATTAGAACAATCATCGAGTATAATGCCCCATTTGGCATGTACCTCACTAAATGCCTGCAACAGCTAGAAAGGCCACAAAAGTACCTCACGAAGAGGATCCTAGGCCTTAAACACATGCCCTACATGGACAGACTAAAAAAAAAAACTCCAGCTTTTCTCTGTCTCATATAATCCATTAAGAGGTGATCTCTGCTTGACTTACAAAGCCATGTCGGATCCAGCCCTGTTAGAAATGTTACACCTAAAGAAATCTCAATCCCTCCGCACCACACGTTTCAGGGACCTCAACCTCATTACCACAATCAACAGAACATGGAGGGACAAGTTCATAACTCAGAGACCGCCCATGCTCTGGAATACACTTCCCATACATGTCAAGCAGAGCACCTCACCGGCTCTTTTCAAGAGAAATCTTGATGAGTGGATGGGGAAAAGAAAGTTCACCCTGGGGATCACTGCAATGGCTCTACTTTATATAGGCGCCAGGAACTAACGGCAGCATGATGTCAGGGCAGTTCTATGGGCTAGGCTTGTAAAGCCTTCAGGGCCGTTGGCCTAGTACACACCTATAAACCTATGTGACAGCCATGAGAAGGACAGACTTCAAGTACAGAATTAGAGATAAGCAGAAAATGCTGGGTCAAAAAGGCAGTATAAGTTTTCCTAACACAAAATTAAGATCCCAAGAGGGAAAGACGCGTCTGACTTCCAACCTAGCTGACAGGTGAGCTTTTATAGAAAAGTAAGCCAAACCTGATTAAAAGTAGTTTGCAAAAATATTACAGTACAACAGGAACTTGTGACAACAGTGGGTCCTGACCATGTTTGAAGCACCAATAAGAAAACCTTTTCCTATTTCCTATTTCTAGTAGTGGGTTTCCTACCTTCTTGTAGGACTTCAGCAACCGATTCAGAAAAAAGGTGTCTGGGAAATTAAAATCCTATCATCCAAGGGTTAAGATGAGAAATGGAAGACTTGGGTGGAGCAACAATCCTTTTTGCCAAGTTATCAGGTCCAGCTGAATAGCAATTCTTCTGTAATTTCCCCTCCGTAAGGTGAAATGGCAGGGGAAACCAATGATGCCTCAGCAAAAATGGTGTCAGTAAAAGCAGTTTGGGAGCGTCATTTTGTGCCATAAGAATTTTTGGAATAGGCAGAGGAGGAAAAGCAGAGAAACTTCCCAGTCCACTGGAAGGAAAAAGTATCTGTCCTCCAAGCTATGGGACAACAGTCCCTGGTGCAGAACTGGAGGAGCTGATGACTGCAAGAGGTCTATCTGAGGAATGTCACATTGAAGGTTGGCCACCTGGAAAACTTCTTTGTTCAGCATCAACTTCCATTCATTGGGTGTCCTCCAGTTAGTGGCTTACGGCGTCTGCCTGCACACTGTCCTGAGAAGGGATGTATGTGGCTGAGAGCATGACGTCCATTTGGGTTGCCAAATTCCATGCCTCCTCCTTCTGCACAGTTGGTAAGACCTAGTCCCTCCATGTTTATGTACCACATGACTAACACGTTGTCTGTATACACTAGGAGTGGCCCAGATTTCCAGAGGTGGGCAAAAATCTGAAAAGATTGCAGAAGAGCCCTAATTTCCTTAAGCTTGATATGTTCTTTCAGGAAATGAGGTTGTAGTTTCCCCTACACTTGGTGTAATCCCATCAATGTCCCCCACATCTCATCCAAACTGCCTGTAAACATGTTAAAGGGGAGGAGGTTTTAATGGCAGTCCTGGGTTGTGGAGGACAGTAGAATCTGCCTGCAGTCTTTCATGGTCTTAACTTAGTCTTGCATAGTTTAGAACAGGATGGTAGTCTGAATACCAAACAGCAAGTCTTTGTCCAAGGGAGAATCTAAAACATTTGGTTTGAAAGCCTCAGGGATATGGTAGCTGTGAGGCCATGCATATCTGTGAATAACAGGTCCATTGTCTAGAAATATCCACAGCATCGTAACTGCATTTAATGTTGTGTATGGCTATTTGAGTGGCCTGGGATAGTAAGCTCTGCATTTGATTATTAGACTCTGTTGTAGAAGAGTCCAATGTAAATACAGGAAAGATAAAGTATTTTATTACTTGAGTCTGGTAGTTAATTGCCCTAAAAGTAAGTGCAGCAGAAGGGCAAACCTTTTCCCCATCTATCCTTAGCTCTACTATCTGTCTTTAGGTAGGTAGGGCATTAGCTCTAGCTCTAAGTAGAAGCTTACAGGGTTTATCTGACTAGAGAGAGACTGCGGAGGGGTTTGCCACTGGATTCTTGTATAAATATTTTATGTCAACAGGCACCTAGTAAAACCAGTCTGTTCTTTTAGGAGAAAGTAGTTAGGAATCAAGTGCAGAAGAAATGGATGAAACATGTGCTGGAAAGCCTCAAGGACAGGAGGGACTGGAGAAGGGGCAGGAGTACCCATCTCCAAGAGGGTGCAATACTTCTTCTGAACATTGGAGATCTGTATTGATTGTCATTAAAAGTGTTTCATCAGCTCTCTATAGTCTACCCAAGGAAAGCTTCCTCAACAGGGGAATTTGGTGATAGGGAGTCCTCTTCGTCAGAAGAGATTTGTCCTGGAGAATGTGGCCGAGAGGAACAGTCAAGAGAATGGTCACAGTCATAGCCATGTTCTTCGGAAGAGGAAACCAGGGCAGCTTTTTTGTGGAGTAGCCTGTGGTTGTGAAGACCCAAAGTAGAGAAGTTTCAAAGCCATAACAGTTTTAAATAATCCCTGCAAGAAGTATATCCACTCCTTTTCCCGGTCTGCTGAGGGAGAGCCCACATGCCTAGTCTTCTGCTTTTTCTTTTTAGGCAGGACATCTGCCTGCATGCAACGTTGAAGTTTGGAACCCTGTCTGACTTCTACTACAGAGCCTTGGATCTCTGACCAACCTAAAATTTGAAGTATGATGTGTGGTTCCTTGGAAATGAAACCGCTCCTTGGATATATCAGCAGTCTGCAAGGCCTCAGGAGCCATACCAGCCTCTGAAGGTGTCTCAATAGGGGGCAACTGAGAAGTAACCTGATGTATCATGGGTTCTAGAACCTCACAGGGATGTTTGAGTCAGAAATACTGGACTGCAGCTCCATTTGAGGCCTCTCATTTTTTCTTCGGTGACAGAGGGACGACCAAGGATGCAGAGTAAGCCATCTTGGACTCAGCCAAATGTTTAAGATGCTGGGTCCCTAGAAAGGTAATGAGTGTGGAAATCCTCGACCTAAGGGTTTTGAGAAAGAATGACTGACCAAGACACTGGATAGTGTTCTGGGCCTAGACATAAAATACACTTGCTAAGCAAGGCCTTGTGGGGAATCTGCCTACTGCACTCCCACTTATCCCTCCCTAGAGGACATCTAACAATCAACAAAACAGAAGAAAGAAGGAAGGCTGCCCAAAAGGGCATTTAGCTAGATAAATAATCAAAGTAAAGGTAACAATGACCAAATGATCAGTCCGAGGGATGGACAACCTGCCTTCGGGTTGGGAATGAGATGGTCTGAGAATCCACGCTCATAAATCCATCTACATACCCCAGTGCATACAAGCTGAGGTCATGTGGACGTACGACCTTGGGAAGGCAACATTTGGGTACCCCAGCTGGAAGCCATAGGCTAGACGTTTGAAAACAAGTCTATTTTGACAAAGGCCTGCCCTCCCTATGCTTTGCAATGGCTATGAACAGATAGTCCAAGTCCATTTTCTCACAGTTTTCTCTTCAGATCAAGAAAACCTTACAAACCTCTTGATCTGACAAAATCTATAAAACAAAAGTGGTAATCTGAATATACAGCTACTTTAAATGAACACGGACTCAGAGACTTAGTTCAAAGAGTTGAAGGGATTTAATACAAAAACTTTGGAATTTATGGATAGAAGCCAAGATTCACTCTACTTCCCGAACCACAACTCACTCTCATGCTACTCCCTTAATCATTTGTTCTGTTAATCCTGGCTGAGATATCTTGGCTCCTCCAGGCTGATTTAGCATGGATCAGGCTACTTTCCCCACTCAGAATCATTACTTTTACTTCACGCATAATTAGAGAGTCCACCACTCTACAGAAATGGTCAGTGGTGAGCAGAGAGGGGTTAGAAATCTGAGTACAAAGATGCACTGATGAATGTATAACAAGGCAATAAGCAGAGAAACAGCCAAATATTTGACTCTGATAATCACAGAAGCTGTGTATTTTCTGGGTGTCAAGTAATTCTTGGTTCTCACTGAAACCGTCCCTGTCCTTCATTTTTGGAAAGGGGTCTCCAAATGAGAAATCCTCTGGAGGGGAGATGGGCGATAAGGTATCCTTAGTGAATGATGTATAAAAGTCTGTATAACCCAGCTCGACCACCTCACGAGTCTAAAGATTCAGATTATTCAAAAGGAGATTTTCCTATTTCCTCTTCTTCTGTGGACCCCCAAAACTAACGGCTGATCTGTGAGAGGTTGCAAATTCACAATACTAAGCTGCCATGAAGGGCCATTTTAAGCCTAGCCAATAACCCAAGGTCACAAGAATGAAATCTTGCATCAGTCTCATGTCATCTGAAGTGGGCCTGAGTAGGGGTGAGGATAAACTTCTCACTTCAGGCTGAGAAAAGATTTGGAGTATCTTGTGCCTGCTGCTAGGGATGGTGGCCACTTGCAATTTCACCAGTAGTGGGAGGATGCTGCCAACTTAAATAAGGGAGGTGCAGACAACCTTGCGTACAAAAAGTGAAAATATGCTGTCCTTGGTTATTAGAGTAGAACTGTCAAAACCCATAGCCTGCTGAGAGGGGTCCTGACCAGCTGGCGGCTAAAAATCTTCAGAGTGGGAGAGATGTTTTTTCCAATACTACAGCAGATGCCAGAGGGACATTTCTAGAGGCTTTTACACAAAAAGGCATCCAAGATGAAGGGGCTGTAACTGCACTTCATGAGACCCACTGCCCACAAGCTTAAGTGCAGTCTTGGGTCTCAACTCAGAACGTCATCCTCCCATGGCACGTCCCTTTTCTGATGGGCACACTTTTGTGTATTTTGGTAGGGCATCCCTAGATGAAGCAGCAGACACCATGGCAGACTGACAAGACATTCAACTTTTTTCTGATTCAAGCAGTCTTGGAAATTTTTTTTTTGCACATTCCCTTTGAGGGTCTTCTGATTGTACCTCACATAATGATGCCAAGAGGCTATGTTAACTCGGTGCCCAAACAAAATAAATACTATCAAAGTCTTGCTGAATAATTTCTTGGAAATACTATACCAGTTCACTTTAGAAGGATCAATTCAGACACTTGATAACTTGCAACCTACAACAAATGGCAGCAGTAGCTTCCAATCTAAATCCACTTCTCAGTAAGTCTTTGTCTTTCGGCTTATCCTGGTTAGGGCTCGCCACAGCGGAACTCCGGTCCGCTAATGTTTGGTAATGGATTTTTACGTGCCGAGTTACCAGCCCTGACGCACAACCTTCAACGAAGGCACGCCCATTCACGCATGCCTCCACACAGAAGATGCTCTAGCTGAGAATCGAACGCGACAACGCTTTGCTGTGAATAACAAAGCAAAATATATTTATCCAATGGGGTACTTATCTGTGCGCTGAAACAGAATGAAAATGGACTGATCCTCCCATTCACAAATAGCAATAAGGTAAAGATGGCATGGATGAATGCCCTCATACCACAGTCATCTGATCTTCTGAATCTCTGGCCAGATGTCAGGCTATTTGCAGAAGTAGTTAAAGAGTCATCTCTACTGTAACAGTGAACATAAATATGGCATAGTTGCGTACACAACTTATCATAATCATAGATGTTACTACTGCATCATTGATTTACTTGCAAGTCTTGAGACTTCGAGCCACACAGAAGCCCTCAGCCAACCCAAACACAGAACCTTTCACCATCCCCCAGTCAACATAAATACTTGGCTGTCCAACAAAGGTATAACAGATGTACCAGCCAGTGTCATCTTCAAGTCTTTGTCAGAATTCCTTTGAGTCCTATGGTCCTCAGGCAGAATGTGACCTGCCCAACTACCCACTACTGACAGCCAGGAACCCTGGGTTAAAAAAGTGGAGACAGGGAATGGGGATGAGGAGTAAAAAGATGGGTACCCACCCAAATATTACTGTACTGAAAAGGGACAGAGGGGAAAGGGTACTGCAACACAGATCTAATCTAACATCTACAATTATGTTAAACTGTCTGCACAACTGTATTATATTCATTGTAGAAAATGTTACAGTACTGATGCTTGGAATGATTCCAACAGGCTCTAACCACAGAAATGTCCATAAGATAGTAGTGCTTTGTGAAGGTATGTAGAGAACCCAGTGGCTGTTTCTAGAATGGATTGTGAGAGTTCCTTTCATTACTGCTGTGGTGGTGGCTTTTTCTCTAGTGGAATAGGCTCTAACCCTGCCACGGAGCTGCTTACCATGTTCAGGGTAACAAAAGAGATTCAGTTGGCAATCCATATGGAAATGGTTTGCTTTCCTAAAATCTGGACTGATCTGTCTGAGAAATTTGTTCGGGGGAGGTAGAATCTTGTTTATCAGTGTATGTCCAGGGAATGGTATTATTCTCTCTCCCTTGTTTGGAAGCTTTAGGAAGGACATGGGGAGGGACAGCTTGATTCAAATAAATCTTGAAAACCACTCTGGACATAAAAGAATGAATGGTTTTCAAGGTAACTCTGTCCCTATAAAAGACCAAGCATGGTTCCTTGCACATCAAGGCTTGCAACCTGGAGATCAGAATGGAGAGATGATAAATCAACAAGCAAAGGAGAGTAGATTTGCTGGAACTGAATGCACCCTCAAGTCTTTGTGAGTGCCTTCACTAACAGGACACTGTTTTTCACAACATCTCACCCAGACATGGATACATAGACTGTATTTTATATAACATTTATCATGGACAGAAATAGGTTAAAAAAAAAATAAAAGAAAGCTGGGTGCAAAAGACCCAGAGTAACAAATTGCCCAATCCTGGTAGGAGCACTGGTGTCAGGACTGGAAAAAAATGACAGTGGAAAATCGAGACATGGAAAAATTCCTACAATGGCGCTAGGCCAGGCCCAGGGGGAGGATGGCCCCCTTCCTGTAGAAGGAAGTATCAGTCAACAAATATCAAAAAAATTTTACAGTGGACTATTGAGGATAAAAAAGAAATAATGTACTGTTACCGTTATGCAAGAATTCCATAAGATGTACAAAAAGATTAAGAGAAATTAGAGGAAAGAAAAATACTTGCACATGAAAAACTGTCAGAAGCTTCCAATAAAAAATGTGCTCATTAACTCAACAGATTTATGAACATTACATAGACCAAACAATCTTGGGCCATCTGGAAAAGAAGCAACGGAGGATGCCAGAAAATATAAAGAACAAAATCTAGATATTTTTGAAAGGTACAAAAAAGAAATATGGACATGGGAAAAAATAGATTTGATATGGTGCAATATTTATTCAAAGGAAAAACCCAAATTAATCAATACAAAAAAGCAGCCCCAAAGACATTTAAAGAGCAATTCAGATATGGAAAATTTCACAAAACTAAAAATAAGACCACAAAGAGAGAAACGTAGAAAAGAAGATTCGTAAAGTAGAAGCTAAAAAATAAAAGCTGAAGTTATGGAATACCTGCAAAGTGAAGGATTTAATTTAGAAAGTCTAACACAGGTTATATCACAGTATGATGGAACAACAAGCCCCCCCCTCCCCAAATACGGAGAAACAAGAGCAGCAGGAGCAATCTGAAGAAATATGGACATGGAAAAGACAGACTTAATATGTTGCAATATTTATTCAGACTTAATATGTTGCAATATTTATTCAAAGGACAAAGAAAAACTAATTAATACAGAGAGCAACACCAAATATATTTTGATAGAAATATAGGCAAATGCATCTGGATATGGAAAATTTACAATACAAAAAATAAGAAAAAGGGAAAAGTAGAAAAGATTAGTAATGGAGAAGTTAAAGAAACAAAGTGAGATTCTGGATTACCTGTGAAGTAAAAGATTTAGCGTATAAATTCTAATGTTGATAACACCACAGCAGGATAGAGCAATGGCTCCCCAATTAAGGAGAAATCATTGGACAGGGAAGACATCTGATCAACTGCCATATGAAGATACTTCAGAACCCTCTATAGGAAACCAGTACGAAAGTTCAGATGGAGATGCACAACAAGAGAAGGAACAGGAAACTGCGGCAACTCTGATACAGTCAGTGTTATGGAGAGTTAGGCCAGTGAGTTCCCATATGAAAGAGCAACAGATGACATGGGATGAAAGTAAAGAGAATATGGCAAGAGGAAGATACTGTGGAACTTTCTACAGAATGCCTGCAGAAAATGGAGAACAAAGAAATGTGCCTCAGTTTATAAGAAAATTATCTATGAAAAGAGTTGCTTGATTTAATAGACAAGGGCAGACAAAGTTTCATAGGTTGGTACAAGGCTATTGGCCCTGGGCCTATACAAGCCTAGCCAAAAAGGTACCCTGGCTTTCGCCACCCAAGAAAATTATTTATCTGTGCCCCTATCGAGCAGAGCCACACAGATGATCCCCGGGGTGAATTTCCCATTTCCCATCCAATCAAGATTTTTCTTGACGAGTGCTAATGAGGAGCTTTGTTTGATATAGACAGGTAGTTTGTTCCAGAGTATGGGAAGTCTCTGGGACAGAAATCTATCCCTCCAGCATGTTCTGTTTATTGTAGTGACAAGGTTTAGGTCTCTAGAGCGTGTAGCTCAGAGGGATTGGGATTTCTTTAAGTGGAGCATGTCCAACAGCTCTGGGTTTGACACAGCTTTGTATGTTAGGCAGAGATCGCCTCTGAGTAAGCAATATGCAATGGAGTAAAGCTGGGAGTTTTTTGAGACAGTCTGCGTAGGGCATCTGTTTGAGGCCGGTAATCCGCTTTGTGAGGTATTTCTGCAGCCTTTCCAGTTGTTGATGTCTTGTGAGGTACATACCAAAAGGGTTGTTGTACTCTATATAATGGGTCTAATGAGTGACGAGTAGAGGGGAACAATGATCTCTTTTTTCCTGGATGAGAAACCTTTTGTGATGAGGTGTGCCACGTAGAAGGATTTCCTGATGACTGTGGCAATGTGACTATCAAAGGAGAGACTACTGTCCATCTGTGTCCCAAGGTCTCTTATCACACTTCCGGTATTAAGTAGACTACCATCTATGTGGTAGCTCAGGTGTACAGAGTTTTTCCCAAAAGGGATGACAGTGCACTTTTTGGCACTGAGCTTGAGGCCATTGCTTTGACACCAGACATCTGTCTCCGTGAGGCCCTTTTGTAGGATGTCCACATCGTTAGGAGTTTCGATTATGGCTCCTAGTTTGCAGTCATCTGCGAACTTCATTAAGACCTTCTGTGTTAGCCTGTACTTCAGAAATGCAGATACCAAACAGGAGAGGACCCAGGACTGAACCCTGTAGTACTCCACTTGTCACTGGTCTGAAGTCGGATTTGGAGTCTGCTACTTTCACAGTGTGGGTTCTGTCAGTGAGCCAGTTGGCAACCCATCTTGTGACATAGGGATTTATACCTAGTTTAGTGAGTTTATCTATAATTCCAGAGTGGGAGACTGTGTCAAAAGCCTTAGCGAGATGTAGATAGGCTGTGTGAACCACCTTACCCTTATCTACGGCTTTGGTGACTGTGTGAACCACCTTACCCTTATCTACAGCTTTGGTGACTGCTTCAAAGAAGTCTATCACTTTAGGAGACATGATCTGCCTTTTACAAACCCGAACTGAGTGGGGTCCAGAGTTTGGAGATTACCAATGTCTTTGTTTATAAGATC
Organism: Protopterus annectens; assembly: GCF_019279795.1. NCBI lineage: Eukaryota > Metazoa > Chordata > Ceratodontiformes > Protopteridae > Protopterus > Protopterus annectens. The sequence continues at coordinate 734,008,015 of NC_056737.1, read as the reverse complement.
CATGATGATACATTCCATGCCCTTGCAGAACAGGCTCGTTAGGCTAATGGGCGGTAGTTCCCAGGGTCCGTGGTGGCTCCACCCTTTGTGGAGTGGGATAACTATCGCTGTGCACCATTCAGTGGGCACAAAGCCTGAAGTGAGGCTATGATTGAACATGGTGCTTAGGTGGGGTACCAGTTCACTCTGCAGTTCGTGTAGAACGCAGCCTAGGCTCTTGTCAGGTCCCATGGATGCTGCGTTCTCGGCTCTGGAGTGTGTGGTTTTTACCTGTACAGCCGTGATTACAGGAACTTTGCATTCATATGGTATAGAGATGGGCCCTTTAGGGGGTGAGAGGGGGGTAAAGTTAGCACTGAACCCATCTGCCAGGATGTTGGTAATATCAGTTGGTTCTGTATATTTAGTGCCATTGTGCTGTAACTCAGAGCAGATCTGAGTGTTGCCACTGAGATTCTGGACATAGCTATAGAATGCTTTGTGGTTGTCTTTAGAATCAGTGGCGATTTTGTTTTCGTAACTAGCTTTGGAGGATTTTATGAGGGATCTCATCTTCTTACTAAGGCTGACCAGGGAGTTCCTCCAATCATGGGATTTTACTCTTTTTTGCAACAGTTTCTTTCTTCTGTTGTAGAGTTGTTTTATGGCAGGAGACCACCAGATTGGTTTCCTTTTTTTTGGGGGGATAGCATCTTGGTTCTGTTAGGGATAGCACGATCCATGCACTCGTGTAAGTGCTTATAAAGTGCATTTGTGTAGGATTCAGCAGTTGTACTGCTACTGTCTGACTGCATGGGTGTCGAAGTTTGCCACTTCTTTCTTAAGAAGCGTGAAGTTGGCTTTGGATAAATTATTTACGGTGGTTTCCCTAATGGGGGGTGGGGACGGGATGTGGATGTCTAGGGTGATTAGCTTGTGGTCGGATCTGACAAACTAGGAATTGACCTCTAGTGTGGAACACTGGTCACCCATGTTGGTAATGACCAGGTCTAGGATATTGCTGCCCCTGGTGGGGTGTGGATACGTTGATCCAAGGCACTGGAATTTATGTATTCCAGAAAACATTGAGCAAAAGATTTGGTAAATGAGTAGTTTTCCCAGTTAATAATGGGGTAGTTGAAATCACCCATTATTAGGGTGTTGGGTTGTACCCTAATATTTTCCAGTGTATCAAGAAATGAGGAGTGGGGAATCCTGGGGCATGGTGGGGGATCTGTAGCAAGTTACAATTTGGATTGCGGTCTTGCCTAGTGTTAGTTGCACTTGGATAATCTCTGATGGATTATGCTGAGCAACTAGGTTGGAGGTGTGGATATCCTTAATGAATATGGACACGCCTCCATCTTTAGTGTTTCAGTCCAGGTTAGGTGGCCGAAAGGTGTGGTATGAATTATAGCCTGGTAATGCAGGGGTGCTCTCTGGAACCTTGATCCAGGTCTCTGTCACTGCACACATGTTGATGTTCTCCATTTTAAGGAGTGCCTCGAGTGAATGCATTTTGAGGTTTAGACTTCTAGCAGTGAGTAGTATTACCCTCAGATTTTGCTTGCTTGTACCAGTTTAGGCGGTGAATTTGTCATTTGAACCTTGCCTAAAAAAGGCACTATAGGGGTGGCAAGAGCCTTAGCCAGTAGTATCCGGAATCCCAAGGGCGACAGGTGCAGGCCATCTCTGGCAAAGCATTGTGGTCTGTCAATCACGTCATCCCAGGCAGACAGATACTGGACCCCCTTAGAATGACACTAGAAGCTCAGCCAATTGTTGGTCATTTTGTCCTTGTACTGTGGTATCATTCTGGGTGAATGCAAGTTGCTACTCAGGGCTAGGGTCATACCTGCCTGGGCTACAAGATCGGAGAGCTCCTCCATGTCTCTTTTCATGTAGTCTAGGGAGGAACGTCTCAGGTCATTCACACCAACATGGACAATGAGAGAGTCATATTTGTACTTGTTGTAAAGTGACCTGACTGTGTGCATTATGTGGCAGATCCTGGCACCAGACGGGCAGCTGACAGTAAATTTCTCATTGTTTAGCCTGGTGAGTGGAACCATAAGTGTGCCTGACTAGAGAGTCACTTATGACTAGAGTGTTGGGAATGGTGTTATGCCTTATGGGCTGTGGTTGAGTGGCATGCTGAGTTTGTGAGCTATGTGTCATTTGGGTTATGTTGGGGGGTGGAGGTTGCTTGTGTTTCTGCTTTGAAGGTCTCTGTTGCTTGAGCAGATTTTTATTGAGAGCTTCTGCAAATGTAGGCATGTGCTTCATGTTTCTGTGCGTGTGTTTTGGTGATGTAGGTATGTGATGAGTGTGGTGTGGTGCAAGTGTTTACCTTCTCCTCTTGACTGTCTAGTCCAGTCTTGGGTGAAGAGAGCTTTGCTTCCAGTTAGGCTATATAAGTGCATCTCTCACAGGTTGTAATGCTGGGTGGGAGGAGGAGAGGGTTGTCTGTGTACATGAGGCAATTGCTGCATTGCCCCAAGATGCCCAGATCCATCAGGTAGACAGGAGAAAACACCGGGAGCTAACCCTTAGACATACCGGGATAGGTGCTTATTTATTAAGTACTAAAAACTGTTTTCCTCTAGACAAGTGAGGAAAGGTGAGAGCTGTATTAATTTGTAGCTTCTTTAGTGTTTACAATGCGTTCTGAACAAGTGCTGAGCTCTAAGAAACAGATTTTAGTGCTAAAACTAAAAAACTAGCTAGTTCTAAGGGAATATTTGAAGAGTAGACTTTATGGCGCCGGGAATAGCTTAACCATAGCTAAGTGGTGATGCATAAAATATGTGTATATACATATATATATATATATATATATATATATATATATATTTTTTTTTTTTTCAAATATAACAGTAGCAAATGAGAAAACGGATTTAAACTAATTAACCAATAAAAAGCTAAAAACTGAGACCCATTCCAGAAGTCTTCGATCAGACAAGTTCTAACTGCACACTCCTGCCATTAGGGTGCAGGGGAACCTTCTCCAAAAAAATGCCACTAGGATGCAAGGGAACCTTCTCCAAAAAAGATAGTCTGGATTAGTGTTCAAGTTATATTAAGATCGCTGAAAAAAAACAGACTACAGAAAGTCAATAAAACTCAAAAAGTTAGAAGTTTGATAAAACAAATGAACACAGTAATTAGAACTGTTCATTGAGATTCATGTGATACAACATAAGTAAATAGGATACATTACTGTGCAGCTAAATTAATAGAAAGTCTTACCACAAAAAAAACAGGGCAGTAAGAGAAAGGAAAGGGAGAAATCAAATGCCATCATGGAAGTATCAAAGAAAGTATTATGCGATTAAGACAAGATGTGTCACTGTTAGAAGAGTACAGAACAGGGAACAGATCAACAAAAATACTCACAGATGGATGAGATAAAAGCAATGTGCAGTATCAGAACAGATTAGGATAGATCGTGCACTATCGCAAATAACAAAAATATCAGCATAGGCAGAAAAACTTAAAAGGTATGCAGACAAATATAAAGGAAAGTACAAATTAAGCAATTTAATGATGACCCCAAATAAGTTTTATAGAGAACTGAGAAACAAGGCAAAAGGAACTAAAACACCACCAGAAAAAAAAAGAATTAGATACATTTTGGAGAAATATCTAGGAAGATCCTATCCGCGGTGGTGGTGCTGCGGTAGCATTGTCTCCTCACAGTAAGACGCTGACTGGTTCGACTCTTATCTAGAGCATCTTCTGCGTGGAGACATGCATGAATGGGCGTACCTTCGTTGAAGGTTGTGCGTTAGGGCTGGCAACTCAGCACGTAAAAATCAACACAATCATTAGTGGACGGGAGTTCCGCTGTGGCGATCCCTAACCGGGAAAAGCCGAAAGACACAACAGCATCTAGGACGATCCTGTGGAACATAAAGACGCTAAATGGATAGAAGAATAAGTTGTTCAACTATACAAGATATGAAGTGGATGAAGTAACGACCACAGAGACTAAAACAAAGTTAAGAAAAGCCCCTAAATGGAAAATCCTAGGCCTAGATGCAGTACCTAATGTCGGGCTAAAAGTTTTAACATCTTTAGATGAAGATTTAACCACGAGTAAAAACTATACTTTTACCCTGAACAGACACCAGCCTGGTTAACAGGAGGTAAAACAATGCTCCTACTTAAGAGAAAACCTGCAAGCTATCCTAAAAACTATAGACCAATAATTTGCCTTCCGACAATGCATAAACTATACACTGGAATTGATTCTGACAAAGTTTATAGTCATTTAGAAGAAAACTAAATCATGGCAACAGAACAAAAGAAAGTCATATGGAACAACGCATCTTTTGTTTTTAAAGTCATAATGGAGAACTGTAAAAGAGGAAGAAGCCAAGTATGGCATGGATAGACTACAAAAAAAGCATTTGACAGTATCCCACATTAAAAATGATAAAAGAGTACTTGAAATGTACAAGATACACCTTACACTGATCTATTACATTACAGCGACCAGGAAATAGTGGCAAACCACTCTGTAGTTAAGCCATGACAAAGGACAACATATTATTCTAGGGATACAAATTCAAAGGGGGATTTTCCAGGGTCAGACACTGTCACCACTGCTTTTTTGACTTGCCCTTAACCCATTAAGCTGTCTACTTAACAAATCAGGTCATGGCTCACTCTGGCTCCCAAAAAACAACAAAGTAGAAAGACTTCTCTTTTTGTAGATGATTTAAAACTATGTATTTCAGAGGAGGAACTGAAAGCACAACTGCAATTGGATAAAACTTTTACAGATATGAGAATGTTCAACAAAAATGCTCAGCTCAGCAATTAGGACTTCAAAAAGGCAGCCACCTGAAAAACATGGCTGTTAAACTTGGCTGACTTCTTTGAAACAGTCACCAAAGCCATGGACAATTGGATGGGAAACAGATAATACACCCCTGGGATTCCACCTGTGACCCTGCTGGACAGGGGAAACAGGTGCTGACTGAGGGAATACAGGCAAAATTCTTGGCTAGGCTTATAAGGGCCTCTTGGCCAATACCCTAGTATCCTATGAACCTATGAACTTTAATATTGTGTAAGCGCCTTGGTTTGATAAACCATAAAACTTCATCAAATACACAATCCCATTCATTTCCCATCCTTAAATAGCTACAATGAATCATATGACACTCATTTTATAGTCATGTGATGTCATCTTGACAATCATATGACCAGCACCAAACACCCATTTTAAAAGATTACAAAGAACATATATAATAAAAATTACAAGTAAACAAAACAATAAACATCAATAATAAATAGCAACACACTTTTTAATCCCGTTCCAAGAACCCTTTACTACCGAAGCAGAGATTTTAATTTTAAAACGGGAGCTATACTTATATTGTCGTTCAACCCTGGACATTTATTTGAATTCAGCTTCAACTGCCAAATTAATTTCTGCTTTTCCAATAAAATGGACCATGCCCCCAAGTGGGTTCACTTCTACTTTATCCAATACTATAAATTTAAACCAATGGTCACCATGCTGTTCCACATGTCTAAATAAGGCATTTGTGGTTTTATGCTATTTTATATCATATATGTATCGACTACAGCATTGCTGCCTCACAGCAAGAGGCTCTCCTGTTCAATTCTCGACTGGAGCGCCTTCTGTGTGGAGTCTGCATGTCCTCCCTGCAGTCGGAGTGGCCTCCGAAAGACGTGCGTGAATGGGCATGCCTTCGCTGAAGGTTGGGCGTTGGGCCGGCAACTCGGCACCATAAAAAAGGAATCTAGAGCCAATCATTAGCAGACTGGACTTCAGCTGTGGTGAGCCAAAAAGACAAACAAACATGTATCGACTATGGAGCTTACGCTCTGTTTAGCCTATATAAAAGGTTTCATATAATTGACAGAGGTCTCCATAAACCACCCCGTAGTGTCACAATTATATCTACCCTGTACAACTATATCCATGTTATTAATACTAGTCTTGTTACATTCCAAAATATATCCGTACATACCACATCTCCCATATTTAAACATCCTTGGATTAATCACAGTGACTATTTCTCCTTTCCAAGAAATTTTTCAAATTAAATCCTTTCCCATATACTATAATGGGCTTTTCCTCCACCCTCAAAAAAACGTCATTACTCTCATAGGATGTCGCAGTTCTTATTCAAAATCCATGCAATCTTGTAACTCTCCAGATTAAAAGCGGTGATGAGGGCTTTAAAGTACTTATGACCTTCTCTTATTCCCGCCATGGTGCCAATTCAAGCTATCATCCAATTTTAGAATAGGACTAAAATGACCCATCTGCCTCTTCATAGACACTTCTTCAAGGAGTTCCTGGACCACCAACCTATGATATCCCCTTTTGCAAAACATTCCCAATAAATTCTCACATTCAGTCCTAAAATACACCTCTAATGTATTCAATTCAGGCAGCCCATACCAATTGCAAGGTCTATATTATGTGATCAAATACTTAGTGATCGAACACCTAAACATCGACCACATATCATCGAAAGCAAAAAACAGTGAACAGCCAGTTTAATGCAGGGAAAGATTTCCCTTGACCGTTCTCTGGACTTTGCCATTTTCTCCACTGTGAAGCAATCTCGGAGGTTTTTTTTGTGGCCGACGGTAATGTTTTCCGGCGGCATTCACTATTTTGCAGTTCGATATTACGTGGTCGATGTTTAGGTGTTTGATCACCTAATCATTCGATCACGTAATATAGACCCCCAACTGCCCCTTAACTGCGGCCCTTTTCTACTTAGATGGGTGGGAGCTTGTAAAATGCAACATATTGGAATACATGGGTTTCCTATACACCCATGAAACATATTTACCCACTGTTTTATCCTTTTTAATCATTACATCCAAATAAGCCTTCCTGGTCTATATCGTGTGTTCAAAAGATAAAAATTCTGTACTCCTATTAATACAGTCAATAAATAATAATAGGCTCTCTTCACCATCTCTCCACACCATGAAGATGTCATCCAAGTAACACAAATACAACTTCATGGAAAACATGCATGGCTGGTTTATATAAAAATTCCCATTGTAACATCGCCATGTTAGCTAGAAGGGAACCTACTGGTGAACCCATCACAATACCCTCCTTTTGCCTATATATTTTACCGTCGAAAAATACAAAATTCTTCAATTTCCAACAACTCAAGTTATTTATACATCCTTGGATCCACCCCTCTTCTTTCTAAATAACCCCCAACCCATTCCAATTCTATAGAGAGCGGGATTACAGTACACAAATCCCATACATCTACAATCATCAGCAAATCCATTTCAGAATAAGTGACATCATACATTTTATTAAGGAAGTCTCATGAATCCTTACAAAGATGGTGCTCATCCTACTAAGTGCTTTAACTTATGGTCCACATTACTGAGCACACTCCACTGTAATGGATCCCCGCCCATCCACATCATCATAGGGGGAGGGATTCAACAGATTTATGGATTTTTGCGACTCCAAAAATTGTTGGAACTACAGGGGCAGCAATAAATATTTAAATTCTTCGTTATTAGTCCTTCAACAAACATATCCCTCAGCTGACCAGTAATTCTGTCAGAAGACGTATTCAATTCCGATCTACTAGACCCCTCATATGCCCCAACATCTAAAATATTAAAAATACAATTATAGTCCATTTTATCCATAATTACCATTTCCCCTCACTTATCCAGTTTCATAGCCCTTAATTCACGTTTCTTTATGAACTTTATCTTCTCATTATCACTCTGTTTAATATTACTAGATAGTTTACCATTTTTTCCCAAGAACAGCCATCCGAACAAATTCACATAATTTTTCAAAAAGTCCTAAAAGTGGATGCAGGGGGTTTACAAGCTCGTAGTCCTAAGGCTCTCATTATTCACCTGTGTATCGTTAAATAAAATCTTAAAATTTAACTTGCATACACATTTTGAGGTCCATCAAGACATTTATCAAATTAGCTGGTCGCACCGGTATAAAGTTAATTCCTTTTACAAAAAATTCAGCAAAAGTACAGTCCAACTCAATGTCCGTGTAGCTGAATAATTTAAAATCCCTTTCAGAATTACAGACTACACTAACACCATGACCATCCCGTTTATTCCCCAACATTTTAATGCTCCCAGTTACAGCCACAGTCTGATAACTGCTATCCAACCACAAGTCCTCCTCGTCGCCGAGTTGAAGCATGGTGGGTCACTGTCCCTTGTAAACCAATTGATACGACAATGTCATTTGGTCTTAATAAATGTGCAAAAGCAACCTTTAAAGCAGGAAAGCTGCTGCACCAAGAAAACATGAGTTTTTATATCATGTTCCTGTCTCGAACTGGAGGAATGGGGAGTATATAAGTATTTGGGAACTGATGATGGAACAACAATAAAATATGAAGAAATGCAAAAAAAACTTAGGAATATTTTAGATAACTAAAATTAATACTGATAACAGCACTGATGTCTAGGAACAAAATTCAAGCTATAATCCAATTTACTCTTCCCGTCCTAACGTATAGTTTTGGAGTGACTGACTGGCCCCAAAATGTGCTGGGCAGATTAGACAGGAAAACAAGATCAATGCTAATTACTCCTCTAATTGGAAATTGTTGTAGTCTGCTATTATATGATTGCAATTGTTTCTTATATTATTGCTGCTGCTATGTTGAATATCTATGTCTACTGCTAAGTGAAAGTTGTTAGACGTCTATGCTTGCTCATTGATACATATTGTCTTATGCAGATTTTCTCCCTGGGCCTCCACTGAAAATGGGCTCTTTATGGCCCACCTGGACATGCCCAGTAAACAAATGTCAAATAAATAAAAGTCCCGGTACAGGTCAGAAGTTCAATACATTATCCGCATGCCATTTAACACATTTACATTCTGTTAAGCTGTGGGTTTAAAACTGGAAACACTGAGATTGCACCCTGAACAGAAATGTACAAAAAACTATACTGTGATTCAGTTGCATATACAAAATCGGTGCTAAAGAAAAGGGTAATCCTATGGGCTAGGCTTGTAAAGGATCCAGGGCCATTAGCCTAGTACACACCTATGAAATAGAGGACTGTGATCAGGTTTTCCGGTCGCAGCTGGTTGTGTTGTGTCCTGAGCATGGATGCCAAGAAATTCACCTAAAAAGCAAAGTGAAACTTGGCATTCATGTTGGGAACAGGCAGTGGCAGGTTGTGACTGGAGACGTGACTTTATTGTCTGTACTGTATGGAGCTTTATTTTTTTCACATATTACCAGTTACAGAAAATGAAGACTGAAGAGAGAAAGTGTTGAATCACAAAGCATTTTACCAGCTTTCAAAGTCAGGAGAACAAATAGACCTGTTAAAAAGAGAGCCAAATTCCTTAAAAATTCTGGAAAATCCAATCCAGAGCCCCAAATTATTTATGAATTATTTAACTAGTATAACTATCCATTACATTACTCTTTTCCACTTAAGAAAAGCTTTTCTGAAAAAGAAAATCATCTACAAGATCATTATGAGCAGAAAGGGGCATATCTATTTTGTCCTAAAAGATCTGTTAATTAGTTTAAGAATGTTTATTTTCCTTCATAAAAATCTGTGTTCTTTGGGTTTATAACCACATTTATTCAGGTCACTATTCCCACCAACCATGTTTCTCTCTTGTTGCTCATTTTTGCTAGTTGTCTACCGTTCTTTTGGAAAACCCAAAATCATATCATTGTGTACAGTCTTGTTGTATGTTCCACACTGTTATTCTCCTCACTGTTGTATAAAATTTTCATTTTGTAATTTTTCCTTAAGAAATCTTGAGTATGTGATCTTAACATTTTACTATCCTAGCTATTACAAGGCAAGTAAATATACAATAAACTCACCACCCCTTAGTTCACTTATAAAAGAGGTCACTAGGTAGGAGCAGTGAAATAAAAGGCTATGGTGCCGTTTCATATTTAGGACAGTCACCACCCTTTTAGCTGTATGCCTAGTACTTGCACACTTCTTTAATAAAAACAGCAACAGCACAGCAGAATCTTAATCTTCAGTAGGTACAGCACTGTAACAGAAATAAATCAGTCATTTGTGAGCCGAAGTTGAAGATACCACATACTAGGTAGTAATATTAAACTTTTAATTATAATCTATTTCTTTACATAAATACACAAGAAACATATGTATATTGCTACATACCATTATATACTTGCATAACAGTCTCCATTAAATTTTCCATATAGGAACACAGATGAAGCTGGTAAACAGGCTATGAGGGATAGTCTGATAGATCAACTTTTTATCTGATGGACTAAGAACATTTGGTGTGTGTTAATATTTATTCTAGGTTTAACTTGCTGTATATAGTATTCCTAAAGTTTTTTTTTTTTTTAGTTTTATGCCTATTTCAAGACTTAATATGCTTTCATTGATAAAAGAAACCTGTTTGGCCATATTTGAACTATTAGATATTTACATAATATTACCGATAACAGAGAAGACTTGTGTGCTAGTAATAAGCTTCAAGATAGGCTTACATCTTAATCGCAGACACATATGGATCTAACACTGCTATCTTAAAATTCTAATGGCTTCAATAACCCAAGGAAGAAATCAAACTTATCAAGGTATCAAACTAAATAAAGCTCAGATAATTTTTCTTCAAGAAACTCACTTTAAAATAAATAGCAACATATGGAACCCTAACGAATATCTGACATTAGTACATACTTCTTACAAATCAAAGACTAGAGAAGTAATGTGGAAAAAAAAACATGATTAAACCTGAAATTATTTTCAAATATACAGGATAAGGAGGGTCTCATAACTCTTACAATACTGAAATTTAATAACAGGATATGGACATTGGTAAATTTATACTGGTTTCCTGGCATGGGGGCAGAGACTGCTAAAAAAAAAAAAAAAAAAAAAACATTTAGACATCATCACCAATAAATATAAGGGCAATTTGAATAGGAGGAGATTTTAATTGTATCCTAGACAGTTCTGACACCTCAAATAAGAGACCCCTTTGTCTAACCTCCACTGCAAAACTTCTTAAAAAATGGACTGAAACCTTTAATTTAGTTGATACTTTTAATATTAAACTTAACTCATTAACACTCTCCCATCAAAATAATAGATATTGTACTCAAACTAGAATCAATAAAATTCTTGTTTCTCATGACTTGAATTCAAAGATTACCTTTTTCTCAATACTTCCTTGCCCTTCATCTGACCACAATTCGTTGGTTCTTAAATTTCAAATACATTTCAAATCGCTAGTCTTTACAACAAGAATTCCTTCTTAGATCACAAAAATTAAAGAATTCACACCATGGTTATTATCAGAGCTTCAGTTCTTTTTAGATACTAACATAGTGATGAATGATATGGGATTCATTAAAAGCTATATATGGCAAAAACCTTATTTTTTCAAAAAAAAATTAAGGATTGGAAATCAGAATTACAAGATATACAATCCCAACTTTTAACAATTAAATCCAATAAGGCATCATGCTCCTCCAATAGTGAGAAAACAGAAGAGTTAAATAGAAAATAGAACAAAATTTTAACCCATAAGACTAATCTGTCTTTAGAGAGATTATACATAAACTCCTATGCTAGCTCACCTAAACATGTACATAATCTATCAATGAAGATTAAAATGCATTCTAAAGCCGATATTAATATACTACATGAAGGGGAAAAAAGTCTCAGATATAGGTGATATTCTCCATGTCTTTAAATATCATTACAATGAACATAGCAAAACCTGAAAAACTAAAGGTAGATCTTCAAAAACAATATTGCACAAGGAAATCACAGATAAGATTAGAGAAAGTAAGCCTAATAAAGCTCCAGGGATTGATGGCATAATTATAGAAATGTATAAACATTTCCCTACTTTTATAATGCCTTCTTTCATAAAACTTTACTTGAAATTCAAACTCAATGCATAATCCCTCCTTCCTAGAGATATTCACTAATTACCCCTATTCTAAAAAAAAATCCTGAATATTGTAATTCTTAGAGACCAAAATCTTTACTAAATAATGATTACAAAATATTCATGTCCATTCTAGTTAATAGAATAATAATTCCATTGTTAAATACAATAAATGAAGATCAAACTAGTTTTATACATAATAGACATATATAATATTAAAAGGATACTAACTCATTGCATTTTTAAATAGGGAAAATCAAGAAGCATTAATAATTGGGCTAGATATAGAAAGCTTTTGACTCCAAGTTGGGATTATGTATTTAACATTTTAGCTCTATTTGATTTTCCTTCTCCCTTTATTACACTTACAATGAATATTTACAAAAAAACTGAATATGTTAAACTAAGCCCATTTACATCAGAATTTATTCTTACCAAGGGCACTAAACAAGGTTGCCCCATTTCACCTATTTTGTTTGCATTAGCTATTGAAATACTTGCTATATTAACAAGAAGTAACCCAAAAATAAAAGGTATGGATGTAAATGATCAATACAATTCTAAAATACTGCTGTCTGATTATGTGCCTCTCACATTACCTAATTCGAAAACTGTTTTAAAGGAATTGGACTCACTGAGAGGTTTTATATAACTTTTCTTCATTTTAGTAGATCAAAATCAAAGATTTTGTTATTGAATAAAAAGAAATACAAGCAAATAATCATACTACTTGTAAACACGTGACTTCGCTAAATTATCTGGGTATCATCTTGTGTGATAATATAGAAGAGACATTATGTGTTAATTATAAGAATATGATAAATGTAATAATGTATGTCGATAAGTAGAACAAAATGTTTATGACCGTTGAGGATAGACTGCAATTGATAAAGATGGTACTGCTCCACAAGATCTTGTACGTAGTTCAAGCTACTCCTGTTACCCAAGAGACACTTCCTTAAGGAGATTAACACAGACTTATTAAAATGATTATGGTTTCCTAGAAGAAAGAGACTCAGGTATACATATATTAGACCTTGGGAACAAGGAGGACTAAATTTTCCTGATATTGAAACTTAATAGTAAAGCATCCATATTTAAAATAGTCATAGAATGGATAAATCCTAATTACTCCTCTAATTGGAAATCACTGCATTCTATTATAGCAAATGAGAATCCTATATTGAAGATCTTCAAGTTAACTGACCAATCTAAGTAGTTTTTGTCATGTATTAACATACAATATATAATGCATCAATTCCTACTAAATCGAATCTAATATCTAATAGTTTTTAGGAAATTTAATGCAAATATGGAAATAAAACTTTGGTTTGATTTATTAATTCCATTTAGCATTACAAAGAATTTCTCTGATAAGGTGCATAGAAATATCCTAATTTCTTGGGAATCCAAAAAATGTATTTGCTGGCATTAATGTAGGAGAGATAAAATGGTTCTAAATATCCAACATATTATGGAATGACATCTCATGACTGGTTACTACTTCAAAGTGTTTTAACATATTCTCAAGAGCTATGCAGAAAAATTAATAATTCCTCTTAAAATGGACCAAAATTTATAAATTCTTTATTCAAAATTATATATAATCACAAAATGGAGAATAAAATTTTAAATGCATATAAAACATTAATCTGTAAAACATCGCGACAATGTTATTGGCAGAATATTACTAAAGGACAATCTTTATGTTTATCATTAGAAAGCAAAATAAACTAACATCCCTACTTTCTGTTAAGTTAGCATCAAACTCACAGTAATGGAGAATATTTAATTGGAAGTTTCTGCATAAAGCTTTTTTAACACCCGATAAACTTGCCAAGTTTAGTTTATCCAGAAATGTAATTTGTTGGAGATAAAAAAACAACAAACAGGAACGGCAGAGCTGAGTATATACTGAATTATTTATTAAGTGTGTTTCGTTTGCTGTGTAACGCAAACTTCTTCAGATAAAAATACAAAAGATACAGTGTCTTATTTCAAGGTAAAACCTGACATGTGACTGACTAATCCAAATACTATTTAAAACAGGAACTCCCTCTCTTAAAACCTAATACTACTAAAACCTGATACATACTGATACTACTTAATGAATATTAAAGTGAAAATAAACATAATAATAATAACAACAATAATTTCTACAAGCCTGGTAACACTGACAGTTTTCGAACAGAAATTAACGTATAAAAACTCTATTATAACATGTGTAAAAGTACGAGGATAAACTAAGTATCATCTAATAAAACAACCATGCATTGAAATTCAAACAATCACACATAATATGAATACTGAAAATTAATGGACCCTCTCATCTTTGTAAGCTCTTTAATTTTAAAATACAGCTTACAGAGGCAGTTCTCATTTATGCCTCTATGCATTTAAGTAAATTTGCCAGAACAATTCTAATTTGTCTAATTGTAGAGGCAAAGGACCACCTCTAATATCAATGGGTACTTTATCTATGACCTTATATTTAAACTTGTTCCTTATTTGACAAAATGTTTCGCTAGGGCATTTTCTATTTTGCCTTTGGCAATGGCATACTGATGTTCGTAAACCCGATCACGGAGTCTACGCTCCATTTTGCCAATGTAGAATGCAGGGCAACATTGGCACCTGGCTAAATATATGACATACTTAGAGTTACAACTGAATCTTTGTTTCAATTTATACACCTTCTCTGAGATGATGCAATCTCAGAGTTAATATTTTTAAATCATAGGAGTATGGAGGGGGGGGGGGGTTGACAGCCTTAATATTTTCTGCTTGGATCACAGACAAAAACATGCTAACAGGCTTCAGCAAGTTACTGGGGGTCAATGAGATGATGCTCAAACTCTTACACTACTACTTTTATTGAGTGTACACTGTACAAATATGTATTAGATGAATATGATCACAACTGTCTACATCTGTGTTAATAAGGCAGATGAAAAATTTAGCAATAAAATGCATGAAAACAGCAGCATAATCAGTAGAAAAACATTTCATCCATATGCAGAAAATGCATGAAAACAGCAGCATAATCAGTAGAAAAACATTCCATCCATATGCAGAGTGATGTCTTTGTAAATAATTGACCTTCCTGTTGTAGTACTTTGTTTTCCCCCAACAATGTAAAATGACAAAAAAAAAAAAAAAAAGTAAACCAACAGACGCATCTATGCCTATGGTTAAAAACGTGATACTGCTAAAACTAGTCACATTATTCTTTAGTACAGCTTAACATTAAAAACCATTCAAGCCATTAACAATTTAGATTTGCGAACCACAATACCTTAACTTGCATATGAAGTTGCTCCTCAGAAGCTGTTCGATCTTCCAGTAACTGTCGCATTGATTGCTCGTACTGTTCTTTGGACACCATGGTGTCAGCTAATTTGCTGCTCAAGTTCTGTATTTCACTTTCTGCATTCCGCAGCTTATTCTGAAGTTCTACACCAACAGAAGAAAGGTTACACACACAGCAGGAAATTTAACATTCAATGATGTTCAACATGCTGACTGAACAAAGTTATTTCAGAATAAAAAGTACATGCAGAAATCCTGGAACTGGAGCATATATAGTCAAACGGAACCAAAAACTACCAGGTAGCTAAGAATCAGGAACTCTTATTAAAGTCATGGTTAAGCACTTTCGTCTGTAAAAGACATCTTCAGAACCATGAAAATGTGACTCATTAAAAAAAGTTTCAAACAGTGACACACCACCACAAAATCATAAGAAAGCATAGTAAAAAAGTCCACCAAAATATTTAAAGGGACAGCCAAAAACACTGTGGATCAACATACTAAACAAATGCAGACACAGCAAGCAAGATATAAAAATATAAATTATAGTCTAGCAGCACATTTCAATTCACTTGAGATGGAAATAACTTCATTAAGACCTGGATAATTCCCAGCATCCAAATGGAGCTGCCAGAAAATCTCGATGAAAAAGCAGCATCTGCCAGTTCCCTGAATATACAACAGAATCAATCTGATCAAGCACCATGAATTTAAATTTACTAAACCCAACACATACAGAAGCATGTCTAGGAAGTGCCCATTTGTTATCCATTCTAGTAATGCTATGCTGGTGTTGGTAAATTCTTCTAATAAGTGCATTCTTAGTCTTGTTACTGTAAAAGGCAGGACAGGAGCAGCACCTCGCCAAGTGCACAACTCTCTCAGTATAACAGTTATATTTCCCTTGTGTATTCAATCTCAATAATTTTTCAAGTAGCACACCCTGTAAATCACAGACAATAAAGGGACATTGGTGGCAACGGACACATTTAGATGTCATGAAGAAATTATTCTGAAATGTTTTGACTGGTTTCTCTAATATGCTCTTAATGTTGGGTTTATTCTTGAAGGTAAAAGTAGGGGGACCTTCAAGAAATAACTTCAAATCATTGCAGTGAAGACCATTTTTTTTTTTTTTTTTTTACACAATTTTCTGTATGTCATTCACATCTAATGAATAATGCAAAACCATATTGGAATTACAGAAACTGTGGTTTATATCAGAATTCGTACCTTTCTCACAAATGCTGAACTTGCAATTCTCCAAACCCTTCCTGATAATAGGGGTGGACATATCATCCCTTTCCTGTAGAACTTGACTCAAAATCTTCCACCAGTGAAGTTGGATAACCACCATAAAGAAAGAGACTAACTTGTCAAAGTGTTGGAGACATATGCTATCGGAGGTTAAACAAGATACCCTGATAAAGTGACTCTTTACTACCCCTTCTTTTGATGCAAGGGGAAAGTAAAGTAGGCTTTCTGTAGATGGAGATACCTCATCAATATCCTTGGCAATCTCAATACCAAAAAGGTTGGTGCGATCCATGTTCCCACCGTGTGAAATTTAAACACAAAGAAGTTGACTCCAATTATGCAATAAAGTCAGAAAAGTGTACTTCATCACCGGACCATACAATAAGTACGGTCGCCCAGACAATGGAAATAACCAGCACAAAGTACCAACTTGAAAATGGCCTCACTTTCACATCTTAGCAAAACTGTACTTGCAAAAATAGGGGGTCATGCACCCTCCCCCCAATGCTACCGGTAATATTCACAGTCAAACACAAGGGAATTGTTACTTAAGACCAGTTCCATAAAATCCTAGACCAAGAACACCAAATTTGGACATTACTTCTTCAAACCATTCAAGCCCTTCTTCACGAGGAATGGCCGTAAAGACTTTGAATGTCACAAGTTGTCAAAAGATACTCCTTGTTGTATTCAATAGTCCTTAGTTTATTCAGTAGGACCCAGGAGTCCCGAATGATGTGGAGAAACTTAATGAAAAGTGATTTAAGCTTCCAATCAATAAACCTGGCCATTGGCTCAGTGATACAGACCCCTGCAGCAACAATACGGTGCAAAAGTGAATCAAACAAGTTAGAATGAATTTCCGGTACCCTGACAATCTTTGGAATGACAGGATGGTGCACTTTAAGAAAATCAAACAAAATAATACAGCGTTCGAGTCTTAGCTACTTGGTAGCGTTTGTTTCAAAGTTATCATTCAAAATTATATATATATATATATATATATATATATATATATATATATATATATATATATATATACTTACCTGCACATACGTGTGTTTCACATACACAATTATATCAATATGTCTGCTAACATACTTCAAACATGTATAACTTCCAAAGCAAATTCAATTATCTCAGTTCTTTCTGTCATGTACTCAACAATTTTGAAGCTTTTTCAAGCATGTTTGAAAGGAACTGAATACAAAAAAAAGTACACCTGTTTAAACAAGACTGTACAGGCTATGTTTCAATTATGTAAGATTCATTGACGACTTAGGATTGATATGAAAGGCTATTCAAGAAAAAAACGAGAGAGCACCATGCCAAACACTATTTTAACGTGTAAAATAATAAAACACACCAAAGCTTTTAAGTTACAAAACTCTTTCTCAATGCTATTACATATCTCATTATCTTCGCAGTGTTTAAATATTCACAGCAGCCAATCATGCATATTCTTAAAATCACATGGGTTATTAAATAGCTAGATACAGTTAAAATAAAACAGCATAGTAAAAGGAATGCACACATATATAAAAACAAGCCCAGGACCAAATAAAAATAAACTTATAATACAATACAAATATAAATAAAGACCGTTTTACATACAAGTATTACTAATAACTATGCTATTATACTAAATATTATGATAAAAATTAAAACAAATACTACTTGTATACATATTGATGTAGATTTTTCAATATGGGCTTAATACTATTGCTACTATTCAACCCTGGCATTTTATCAGCCCTGAAATAATTAATACAGCCATACTCTATCATCTCTGTTTTATGTACTAGATCACCTCCTCATGCATTGCGATGGATGACTTGTAAAACCCTAAACTTAAACTTATGAAGGCCCACAGATAAAATGTGTTTGCTCAGGACATTTGTCTCAACTTTTCTTTGAATTTCCAAAATGTGACTATCCTTTCTTTTAATTTCTTATTTGTTTTACCTATGTAAGAGCACTCACAGGAGGAGCAGTTAGCAAAATAAATCACATGCTGAGTATTACATGTACAGAAACATGAAAAACAAATTTCTTCGCTGTGATGGGATACTTAAAAAAAAAAAAAAGTGTCAGTATTAATATTTATCCAATATATACAGTTGTGACAGGGAACTGTCCCATTCCTATTCACTGTCTTTCAGCTTCTATATTACTCAAATGCTTAGAGCATAAATACTGCTTAAGATTTCTTTCTCTCTTATGAATAAACTTAGGCTCACTACCTACAGCTTTTTAACATCCTTATTCGATTGTAAGATGTTCCTGTTTTTATGTATATTTTTAATCATATTATATTTCATAATATACACTATATTACACTCAATTACTTGTCTAGAAAAGTATGGTGCACCTAAATTACTCCATTTGTTTATCACTACATCTTTCATATCTTCCAACAACTTAATATTATAGCCCCTAGAACAAAAGTCATTAGCCAAATATTTAACATCTTGTATAAAGTTTTCAGTTCTACTGTTAAGCCTGCTGGCTCTAAGAAATTGACTTTTGACTATTCCTTTATACATACGCCTAGGGTGCACACTAAGAGTGAATGTACCTTAAGGATTGCACATCTTTCCTATAAATCATAGTATTTAAACTTTTTTTCATTACAATCACAGCAATATCTAAAAATTTTTTTTTTCTCAGGACCATTTAACATCAAATACCAAAAACCCTGATGTATGATGTAAATGCTCAACAAATGCATGTAACCCAACAATTATCTCCCATCCACAGCAAAAAAAAAAAAAATACCCATGAAATGCTTAAAAAAACACGAACCTTGAGTCTTAAATGGTGTTAGTTC
Source organism: Protopterus annectens (assembly GCF_019279795.1). NCBI lineage: Eukaryota > Metazoa > Chordata > Ceratodontiformes > Protopteridae > Protopterus > Protopterus annectens. The sequence goes on along the minus strand of NC_056737.1, from coordinate 733,988,708 downwards.
GTTATCATTAAAAATATTTCTCTTCCCACCTTGATAAAGTAATATTAGCTTAAGTGTTCGCAACTGGGGTTCCCATAGCCATCCCAAGTTGCTGATAAACTTCATCATTAAACAGAAAAATGTTATTTTCCAACACTATAGCCAACAATGAACAATAACATTTCTATCTCAGAAGCTGTAAAAGTGCTGTGTTCACATAAATACTCTCTAACACATTATACTCCCCAGTCATTAGCTATCACAGTAAATAAGGACTTGACATCCATCATAACACACAAAATATCTAGGTCTTCATTTTCCATGGCCCAACGGTTGAGTGTAGAAAGAAAATAATGTGTGCCCTGAATAAAATGTACTAAAACTTAATAATGGAAGTAACTGTTCACGGTAGTTAGACAGGGGTGTGGTAATCTAGGAGCTATGCGTGTGTTCCTTTTACTATGCTGTTTTATTTTAACTGTATCTAGCTATTTAATAACCCATGTGATTTTAAGAATGTGTATGACTGGTTGGTGTAAATATTCAAACACTGAAGATAATGAGATATGTAATTGCATTGAGAAAGTTTTGTAACTTGAAAGCTTTGCTGTGTTTTATTATTTTACTCATTACAATAGTGTTTGGCATTGAGCTCTTGTTTTTTCTTGAATATTCTTGCTGCTTTGTCTTCAAGAACTCTTTGGACACAAAGACTGGTTGATTTTGTATCTACATGAAAGGACAGCAGCTTACTTTGTGCAACCAAACAATGGTGGTAGGGAATAAACTCTTTACTAAAAAGAGAAACAAATATGAATGCACATAAGCATGCATATACTCACAAGAACACACACACACACACACACACACACACATATATATATATATATATATATATATATATATATAATATAAATATGTTCCTACTCTGCCTAGTATAAATAGTGATATAACCACACAGTTCCTAACAAAGAAAATAAAGATGAGAAACTAACAGCACAGAATACTAAATATTTTTCTCCTACTTTTCTTTAAAAAAATAACATGAAGCAACAGATGCCACAAACAGAAATGTGACACTAATTCAGAAGATTCTGTCCACAAACGTAAGTCTAAGCTGGTGTCACTTCAGCAACAATGAATGCAGGTACCATTCCCAAAGGAATACCAGGACAAAAATGCTATTCATAAAGGGTGAACTTTTTCAAGATGACATTACTGGCAAGGCAAAAATTCATGGAAAGTTAAAGAAAATAAAAATATCAGGATTACCAAATAACCAGAAAAAGGTGGAAAAGATACAAATGCATAAACTAAGGCATAGCCCTTAATCTAAACAGGGGGTAGCAGAAAAATGCATTCACAAATAGGAATTTCTCTATGCATGGGCTAAACTCTTGGCTAGGCTTACAAGGGCCTCATGGCCAATAGTCTAGTAACTTCCTATGATCCCATGAGTTGGACAGATAGGGATAATGATGAAAACTAACAGAAGGGGCATGAAAATGGAGTATCAAATGCAGCTGTAAAATCCTGTAATGCTTCTTTCATGTGTGCTTGAAAGGAATCTCACTTTGACAGTTAATTCTTCAGCATTAAAACTGTATATTACATTAAAACTGTATATTATGTTAGAATCCATCAACCCACCTAGAACTATAGCATCATCTCTTAAATGCAATTGAAAAGCTAAAGTTCTGTAAAAGGTTATGTTCATTTAAGTGCACATTATAATGAGATTTGTAAATCAGCTTGCAAAGTGGCGATGTTAATTATTCACCCCCCCCCCGTGATGACCCGAGTTGTAATTTATGTACATAGTTTAAGACGGTCAGCTCTGGCCTGTGTTTGAAAACTTAGAATAATGATCCCGTAGTTTGGTATCTCTATTACAGCATGAAATAGATGAATGGCCCCAGCTTCATCTACAGTTATCTGTTCAAGTTTATTTTTTCAGCACTTTTACTGAAGAGGAATTAATATCTGAAGTTTTGGACTGCTTATTACTATTGCTTACAATTCTAAGTTTAAGAGTTTTTACTTTTCATTTTTCTCAAACAAGGAAGTGAATGCAGTCTGCTATTTTTCACACTTGGAATAGCTCTCTCCTCACATCTCTGCTGTGGTTTACATACTTATTCATCCAGTCAGTTTTGGAGTACACAGGGTTCTTGTATGTGTTGTGATTTTAACAGAGCCATATTTGTTGTTTGATCTGACGACTCAATATCAGAAGAAACTTGGTTTAGTATTTCACTTGAGAAAAAGAAACTATAGTTGTTGGGAAACATTTTTTTATTTTTATTTTATTTATACTTTTCAAGGCAATCTATCTTAAGAACCGAAAACGGTCAGTTCATAAAATCTGGTTTATCCTTGACTGAGAATATAAGAGAAGTTTCTTAAAGCAACACACACTTCCAACAAGGTTTCTTCTTCTGTGACATGCAGTTTATAATATACCTTGCCTCCAGAGGCAGAGAAATAATATCATGATGAAAAAAACATTCAGAGTTACTGTGAGAAGAGAAACACTTTGCCACTTATTTTCTCATATGTTCTTGACAAAGGACAGGACTCTGCTGATTTTATTGAAGCTTATCTTACTGAATTAGAACTGGGGCAAAAAAAAATGAATTTAGCAAGTCACGTAATTCATTAAAGATTCAGAAAGAATTATGTAGTGTCCTAAATTCCATACATGACAATTACTGAGAATCAAGGTTAATGTTGAATAGAAGCAGTTTGATCTGTGTACTGTGAGTGGAGACAAAAAAAATTACTGAGGGGCTTAAGCATGTCAGTACAAACAATGGCATACTAATGTGGAGTCAGCCCTGAAAGCAGCATGAGGTGGGAAAAAAAAAAAAAAAACAGAACATCAAGCTGCAGAAAATATACAATTCAAGTTACAGGTTTGAGCAGTGGCACCGGTGCTGGAGGAGCTGAATAAAGGACAGAATGAGTGGCCAATGCCAGCTCACCCATCTTTGGGGTGAAATGATGGTCTTTGACTGCCATTCTGACAACACCAGCAAGTACATGCTTGTTGGCAAAGAAAAAAGCATAAAGAACATGGGATCTAAACTTTATGCTCTGAAAGTAGAGCTCAGTACATACATGAAAGCATGCACATGAAAACAGTGGGGAGTAGACCCTGCACTGACAATAGCTTCCACATAGCAGCCACCAAAGGCTGAGATCAGAGAGATTTAGAAATACCCTCACTGCATGTATTATGCAGACGAGGCCACAAGACTATCTGCCCAGCTGAGCTGCCTAAATAATGTCCCTTCTGCTCAGTTCTCACCCCCATGATGGTTACTACTTGGTGGCAAGGGAACAAATGAGCTCAATACAAACAGGAGGTGGCTTGATGGGCAGCATGCATGAAGGGAAAACCATCCAGAAAAAAAAAAAAAACTACCCGTGGGAGTCCCCATATTTTTGCAATCTGTTACAAAACATCTGGACTCACCTTTCCATTCAAAAATCAGTGTGCCACTCTACCTCAGCCCATAAGGCAAAACAACGTACCTAACACACTAGTCATAGGTGACACTATAGTCAGGCACACTGATGTTCCACTCACCAGGCTAAACAAGGAGAAAGTTACTGTCAGCTGCCTGTTGGGTGCTAGGATACGCCACTTAACGCAAGCACTCAGGTCACTCCACAAGTACAAATATGACTCTGTCATCGTCCATGTTGGTGTGAATGACCAGAGACATACCTCCCTGGACTACATGAAGAGAGACATGGACGAGCTCTCAGATCATGTAGCCCAGGCAGGCATGACCCTAGCCCTGAGTAGCATCCTGCCATCGCACAGAATGATACCACAATGTTTGTTTGTCTTTTTGGCTTTTCCCGGTTAGGGGTCGCCACAGCAGAACTCCGGTCCGCTAATGATTGGCAGCCTATTTCGTTTTTATGGTGCCGAATTGCCAGCCCAATGCCCAACCTTCAGCAAAGGCACGCCCATTCATGTATGTCTTTCGGAGGCCACTCTACCACGGGGAGGACATGCAGACTCCACACAAAAGGCACTCCAGCCGAGAATCGAACAGGAGAACCTCTTGCTGTGAGGCAACAATGCTACCGCTGTACCACCGTGGCTACAAGGACAAAATGATAGACTTCAACAATTGACTAAGCTTCTGGTGTCATTCTAAGGGGATCCACTGTCTGTCTGCCTGGGATGACATGATCGACAGACCACGATGCTTTGCCAGAGATGGCCTGCACTTGTCGCCTGTGAAATTCTGGATACTGGCTAAGGCTCTTGCCACCCGTATAGTGCCTTTTTCAGGCAAGGTTCAAATGACAAACTTACCACCGTAGCACGTATAACCAAATAATATCAGAGGATAATGTTACCCAAAGCTAGAAGTCTAAAGCTCAAAATACACTCACTCGAGGCACTCCTTAACATGGAGAACATCGACATCTGTGCGGTGACGGAGACCTGGTTCAAGGCTCAAGAGAGCACCCCTGCATTACCAGCCTATAACGCATACCATACCTTTCTGCCACCTAAACTGGACCGAAACACTAAAGGAGGAGGCGTGTCCATATTCACTAAAGATATCCACACCTCCAGGCTAGCTGTTCAACATAATTCATCCGAAATTATTCAAGTGCAACTAACACTGAGCAAGACTGCAATCCAGGTTGTAGCTTGTTACAGATCCCCCATGTCCCAGGATGCCCACTCTACATTTCTTGATATACGGGGTAATATTAAGGTACAACCCAATACCCTAATAATGGGCGATTTCAACTACCCCACCATCAACTGGGAAAACTACTTATGTACTAACTCATTTGCTCAACACTTTCTAGAATTTATAAATTCCAACACCCTGGATTAGCTTGTCCATACCTCCACCAGGGGCAGCAATATCCTGGACCTGGTCATTACCAATATGGGCAAAGTACAGTTGCGTACACTTACCATAAATGTAGATGTTCGAGTGTACTCACTGTTGCAGTCATTACATTTGGGTTATCTGCTTGCAGGTTGCCCTCAGTCAGCCTTAACCAAGTCTTGGGTCCTGCATCGGTTGCTGTCCCTTCTTCCATGACATCAGCTCGTCAGGGGTATAAAACATGCAGCCGACGCCATTACATCAGTTTTTCTTGCTCCAGATGTCAGGTGCCCCCAATGGGAGGCAATTAAACAAAGTACAAAGATATACCTCCAACAAAAAAAGCAAATACACCAAAAAGGCTTTTAAGCATAGTAAAGGAAAGTAGAGGTATAGCCAAAAGAAGTTAGGGGGCTGGAGGGAGGGTTACCAGGACTGCAACAGTGAATACACTCGAACATCTACATTTATGGTAAGTGTACACAACTGTACTATGTTCTTCGTGTTTCACTGTTGCAGTCATTACATTTGGGTAGATTCCCAAAGCTATGGTTGGGAGGAGGAATTTAGATAGCATTAGGGCCAGCTATAAGGCCCTGCAAGGCTGCAGTGGCAAAGCCAGCTCTGGATTTAGAGAAACTTGGCAAATGATAATGCTTGGTGCAAGTACGTACAGAACTCCAGGTAGCAGCTTCTAGGATGTCCCTGGGTTGGGACGCCTCTGAGAAAGGCAGTACAGGTAGATGCAGCCCTGGTGGAGTGAGGTCTGATCCCCTGGGGGATAGGTTTTCCATGGTGCTTATAGCAGAAATTAATGCAATGGCTTAACCATTTAGAAACAGTTTGCTTTGAAATAGCCTTCCCCTCTGCCCCTGCAGCAAATGCTACCAGCAGTTCAGATTTCCTTTGAGGTTTAGTCCTGTCCAAGTAGAATCTAAGTTGTCTGCGCACATCTAAGGAATGCAGTATCCATTCCCCTATATTCTGTGGACTGGGAAAGAAGGTTGGCAAATTAATGGACTGATTAAGAGCCGCACTGGATACCACCTTGGGCATGAAGGATGGATTGGTTCTGAGGGACACCCTGTCTGGATGAAAGATGATGAAAGGCTCCACTGCCATAAGGGCCTGTAATTCAGATACTCTTCTAGCCGAAGTGATTGCTAAAAGCAAAGCTGTTTTCCAAGAAAGAAATTGTAAGTCTGCAGTAGCAGCTGGCTCAAAATGGGGTACAGTGAGATTCTCAAAGACAAAGTTAAGGTCCCAAGCTGGGGTTGGAGCTCTCTTGGGTGGTCTCAAATTTTTGGCCCCTCTGAGGAACTGCTTGAGCAGTGGGATGAGAGAAAAGGGGAGATTATGCGTTATAATGAGCTAAAATGGCTGAGGCGTGGATTTTAATGGAGGAAAAAGACAGGCCCTTGTGAAGCATCTCAGTTAAGTATTGTAAAATCTGAGGTAAATTGGGTGATGCTGTGCTCATCCCTTGAGATTGGTTCCAGGCACAGGATCTTTTCCATTTTTCAGCATAAGATTTTCTAGTACTAGACCTCCTTGCCTCTAAGAAGATATCCATCATAGGTGTGCGGACAGATGGTAAAGGAGAGATAAGTAATTAGCTAGGCTGCAAGGTTCAGTGGTGGAAGCTGAGGGTGCAGAATCTGGTTCAATCTGGTTCTCCTGCTGAGACAGCAGGGAAGGAGTCCGAGGCAGGTGCCATGGAGATAACCGTGACAAACTGCGCAGGAGGAGGTACCAGTGTTGGCAGGGCCAGTCTGGAACAATCAAAATCATCCTTGGCTTGTCCTGTTTGATTTTTAGTAGTACTTTGGAGAGCAGAGTTAGAGGGGGGGAAGGCATAGACTGATGGGGTTTTTCACCTGAAGGACAGAGCATCCACTTTCCAGGATTGTTTGTGGGGAGTCCCTGTGCAAAATTTGTCCAACTGGTAGTTCTGGGGAGAGGCAAACAGGTCTATACCTGGGCTCCCCCATTTGCTTGTCAACATGTTGAAAATCCTTGGTCCCAGTTTCCACTCGTGTGGGTCCATGAGGTTTCGGCTTAGTCCGTCTGACAGTGTATTTAATTTTCCTGGTAGGAAATGAGCTTGCAGGTGCACTTGGTAGCTCAAGGCTGTGTTCCACAATGCCATGGCTAGTCTGCAGAGGGGTTAAGAATGTGTACCCCCCTGCTTGTTTATGTACCACATAACAGTGGTGTTGTCTGTCTTTACCATTAGTTGTCCTGGAAGAATGTGGTCCTTGAAGGCTCTCGGAGCATTCTGTACAACTAACATTTCTTTTTGACTGATATGCAGGTGCATTTGACTTGGGTTCCATTTGCTCTGAATGCACTTCTCTGTCAGGTGAGCCCCCCATGCATAGTCTGATGCATCTGTTAGGATTTGGGCGGCAAGGGGTGGTGTGAAAGGTAGTTCCTTTCTTTTGGTGGCAGGCCTCTGCCCACCAAAGGAACTCTAGGCATAAGCAAGGTATGATAGAAATCAATGTTTCTAAGTCTTGAGAATGTTGACACCATAGGCTTTTTGGATACCACTGTAGTTTCCTCATATGCAGTCTTGCATATGGAATTAGAAGAATGCAGGAGGCCATGAACCCCAAGGCTTGCAGTATTTGTCTTGCAGATAAAGCAGGGTTTTTGTGGCCACTTGTTTGAAGAAGGATGTCAAATGAATTTGCTTTTCTGGTGTGAGGTAAGCCATCTGGGAAGTTGTATTCAAGCTTGCTCCCAGAAATATAATTTGTTGACAGGGTACCAGGTGTGACTTCTTTTCGTGTATGGTGTACCCCAGACAAGTTAGAACTCTTTTTACAAAGGCCAGATGCTTCAAAAGTATGTCCTGGCTTTCTGCCTGAATTGGACAATCGTCCAGGTATGGGTATATTTGAATATTTCTTTGCCTGCAAAATGCAATAACTGGAGCTAGGCACATTGTGAATACTCTGGGTGCAGTAGATAAGCCAAAGGGCAGTGCAGAGAACTGATAGTGCGTATAGCCTGCTTTGACGTGTAGGTATCTTTTGCAAGATTCCCTGACTGGGATGTGCAGGTATGCTTCTTTTAAATCTAGTGTTGCCAACCAGGCATCTTTGCCTAGCATAGGAAGTAACTGGTGAAGAGTCAGCATCTTGTATTTTGGAATCTCCAAAAAGGTGTTTAGAGTAGACAGGTTCAGGATAGGACGCCATGAATTGTCTTTACTGGGTACCAGGAAAAGTCTTGAATAGAAACCTTGTCCCTTTTCCTCTTCTGGTACCAGTTGAATAGCCCCCATCCTTAAGAGAGAAAGTACTTGTTTTTGGGCCTCTGCCCACTGATCTGAGGGTAGGTCCGGCCACCCACTTGGTGTTGGCAACGTGTGAAAGTGAAATCTGTATCCCCGGGACACTACATTTAAAACCCATTTGTCCTGGGCAATGAGTTCCCAATTCTTTGCATGAAGAGCAATCGTTTCCCCAAAGGGGCAGTCAGTTGACAAGTGCTTGGAAATTTTAAAAGTAAGTCATTGAGACAGTTTACCAAAGGGGGGGATGAGTCTTACTATTCCCAGACTTGGAAGTGGAGGCCCCCCACTTCTTAGTTCCATGAGTCCCCGGGACTGAAACCTGGGCTTTTTTGCTGTGTCTGGGTTTGGCTTGAGAAGACCTGGAAGGGGCTGAAAAGGACCAATTCGTAGAGGGCCAGTGCCTACTAAATGTAGCAGGCTGAACTTGTAAAAAAATCTTTACCAGTTTGCATAAATTTAGCTTTATCTTCCATCTTTTTAAGAACTTCCTCAGCCTTGTTGCCAAATAGGCGGTCCTGATTTAAAGGAGCATCCAACAATTTAGCTTTAACATGATCAGGCAAAGATTGCTCCTTTTCACCAAAAGTAAAATCCTTGAGAGGAAGCAGAGGGAATACACTCCTCTGCATCAGAATCCTCATAAGTAGATAAGGACAAATCCAGATCATCAGAAGAGTCAGAAAAAACAGAATCCTGATCAGAAAATTCATAATCAACCTCAGTCCTAGGCCTCTTAGAAGGGTGGGGGGGGGGGTTGGCTACCCCTGATTACAGTTATTAGATCTTCAGTCATTCTTATTTGTTTTTTAGGCATAGATGCCTGAGCATGTGGCCTGGGCGCCGGTTTTTAGACATGGATCAAGATTTAGGCCTAAGTAATGAAGCAGGTGTCAATTTAATATGCAAGTCTGTAGGCCTGAATACACCCTCAGAAGCCTGTGCCTGCACAGCGGCTCAAGACACATCCACGGGTTCCATAGTTGAAGCATCTTGCGGCATACCGGACTCTGAATGGCTCTCGGTAGATGCCTGCGAATCAGAAGTAGCGGGTATCAGGGGCTGCGAAAGCGCCTCACCGAGTACTGGCGACTGGCTTAGGAGAAGCGTCATCTGCAGTTTTGGACCTCAGCGGCCTGTCTCTGTATTTATCTTTGTGTTTTTTCGGAATCCTGGTAGTCGGATGGCTAACTGACGACATTTCTGGATAATTAAACTGAGAACTGAAATATTTAGAGGCAAAAATGTACCGACGACGGATTGTGCTCCGATTAAATAAAGCACAAAACCGACAGCAAGGTAAGACATGGTCAGGACCTAGGCAAGGAATACAGTACGAATGAAAATCTTTATGAGGTATTTGCTTTCCACAAGTAATGCAATTATTATCTTTTACTGACATCGGTAAGGAGCAAGAAAAAGTTTCCCCAACAGGGTACTTTGCTTTAGTTGAAGACTTCAGTTCTGAAACTCAAAAATGAAAATTTCAGGAGTCAGCCGACCGGAACTTGCGAACTGCTTCTGCTTCGAGCACCGCACGGGAAGAAAGACTGATGTAATGGCATCGGTTGCATGTTTTATACCCCTGACGACCTGACGTCATGGAAGAAGAGACAGCAACAGACGCAGGACCCAAGACTTTGTTAAAAAGGCCGACTGAGGGCAACCTGCAAGCAAATAACCCAAATGTAATGACTGCAACAGTGAAACACGAAGAACATCTGATGTGATCCGGTCGGTGGTCAGATCCGAGCACAAGCTAATCACCCTAGACATCAATATTCCACCCCCACCCCCCATTAAGGAAATCACTGTAAAAAACTTCTCCAAAGACAACTTCATGCTTCTTAAGACAGAAGTGGCAACCTTCACGACACCCATACAGATGGAAAATAGAGGTACGACTGCTGAATGATATACAAATGCACTGTATAAGCACATACATGAGTGCATGGATTGTGCCATCCCCAACAGAACCAAGACGTTATACTCCAAAAAATGGAAGCCAATCTGGTGGTCCCCTGTCATAAATAAACTCTAAAACAGAAGGAAGAAGCTGTTGCAAAAAAGAGTAAAATCCCTTGACTGCAGGAACTCCCTGGTCAGCCTCAGTACGAAGCTGAGATCCCTCATAAAATTCTCCAAAGCTAGTTATGAAAATAAAATCACCACTGATTCTCAATACAACCACAAAGCATTCTACTGCTATGTCAAGAATCTCAATGGCGACACTCAGATCTGCTCTGAGCTACAGCACAATGACACTAGATATACAGAACCAACTGATATTGCCAACATCCTGGCAGACAGGTTCAGTGCAAACTTCACCCCCCCTCACCCCCAAAGGGCCCATCATTATACCGGAAGAATGCAAAGCCCCTGTAATCACATCTGCACAAATAAAGATTGCACTCTCCAAAGCCAAGTATACAGTATCCGAATGGGACCTGACAACATCCCAGGCTGCGTTCTGCATGAATTACAGATCAAACTGGCACCCCACTTAAATACCATGTTCAATCATAGCCTCACTTCAGGCTTTGTGCCTACTGAATAGCGCACAGCGACGGTTATCCCACTCCACAAAGGGGGCGCCACCATGGACCCCAGGAACTACCGCCCCATTAGCCTGAACAGCTTGGTCTGCAAGGTCATGGAACGTATGATGGAGCTTATAAATAAGGACATAGGTAACCTCTAAACTATGGACCCCACTCAGTTTGGGTTTGCAAAAGGTAGGTCATGTCTCCTAAAGCTGACTGACTTCTTTGAAGCAGTCACCAGAGCCATGGACGAGGGTAAGGTGGTACACTCAGCCTATCTTGACCTAGTCAAGCCTTTCGACACCATCCCCCAATCTCGAATTATAGATGAAACTCACTAGACTGGGCATAAATGCCTATGTCACAAGATGGGTGGCCAACTGGCTCACTGATGGAACCCACACAGTGAAAGTAGCAGACTCCAAATCCAACTTCAGACCAGTGACAAGTTGAGTATCACAGGGCTCAGTCCTGGGTCCTCTCCTGTTTGGCATCTACTTCTCAGAAGTCCAGGTTAATACAACAGGTCTTTGGCTAATGAAGTTTGCAGATGACTGCAAACTAGCTGCCATAATAGAATCGCCTAATGATGTGGACATTCTACAAAGGGGCCTCACTGAGACGGATGCTTGGAGTCAAAATCATGGCCTCAAGCTCAATGCCAAGAAGTGCACTGTCATCCCCTTTGGAAAAACACTGTACCCATGAACTACCAAATAGGCGGTACCCTACTAAACACCGTAACTGTGATAACACACCTTGGGACACAGGTGGACAGTAGTCTCTCCTTTGATAATCACATCGCCACAGTAGTCAGGAAATCCTTCCACGTGGCACACATCACAAAGGGGTTCAACCTCCAGAAACAAAGAGGACATTGTTCCTCTCTACTCATCCCTCATCAGAACCATTATAGAGTACAACACCCCGTTTGGCATGTACCTCGCAAGACATCTAAAACTAGAAAGGCCACAGAAATACCTCACTAAGAGAATTACCGGCCTCAAACAGATGCCATACGAAGACTGTCTCAAAAAACTCCAGCTCTACTCCGTCGCTTAACGCCTACTCAGAGGCAACCTCTGCCTAACATACAAAGCCATGTCAAACCCAGACCTGTTGGACATGCTACACAAAGAAACACCAAATCCCTCCGAGCCACATGCTCCAGGGACCTAAACCTTGCCACCACAATAAACAGAACATGCTGGAGGGATGGATTCCTGTCCCAGAGACTTCCCATGCTCTGGAACAGACTACCCTTTCATGTCAAGCAAAGCTCAATACCCTCTAAGAAAAATTTCGACAATTGGATGGGAAATAGGAAATTCACGCTGGGGATCACTTGCATGGCTCTGCTAGTCAGGGGTGCAGGAAAATAACTTTCTTGGGTGGCAAAAGCCAGGGAATTTTTTGGCTAGGCTTATACAGGCCCCAGGGCCGAGAGGTTCTATTAGTCAGTTAATTTCCAGTTCAGGGAATCCAATATGGCTCTGCAGACAGGGCACATATTGCTGACAGATGCAGATTGAACTGTAAAGTAATCTTCCAGAGTTACAGTTACTTCTCGCTTACACAACTGAAAAAATTTTGGTCATTCTTCCTTTACATACTGCATTACAGTTGTCTGCCCCGTTTGCATCTTGACTGAAAGTTGCTCTGAAAGGCTAGGAGTACTTTCTGTAGAGATTGCCTTTAAGCTGACTTAAACAGTTTTTTCTCAGGGAGTCCCATTTGCCTTGCACAGACTAATCACTGAAATGGGCTCCAAAGATGTAATCCAAAGTCATCTGTTGTTTAACACTGAATCCTTGATGGGGAAAAAGTACCATTGCCAAAGATGGATTTAAGGCTACCCAGAATAGGAACTTTTCTTTATGTATCAAAAACAAACATTTCCATTAATCTCAGGTTTAGTCCCAAAGATTTCTGACAGCAACTGTGTCTTCCTTATGTGGTCTGTCACTGCAGAGCAAATGTTAGCAACAGGCAAGTAACTCAAACTTTCAATAGCTCTTCGACTGGGATGTTTTGCAGCTGATCAAAGCATTTCTATTTGTTTGTCTTCAGTCGGAAAGATATGAAGAGCTTAACATACAAGTTCTCCAGGATTAGTCATGGATACTGAGGGAATCCTAGCTGACATTTCTGATTTATTACTACCAAAAAATGGAGTGAAATTGGCAGTTAGTGCTGAGGATTAAGTTTCTGAACTGTTAATGAACTACTTCCTGTAATCAAGGGCACAAGGACTGGTTCATTCAGTCTTACTTGTCTACTGTGGAACTCTGAGTAAGTCACTTGGACAGTCCTCTCAGGCTGGATCTGAAAAGGAACAAGTGTCTGCAGTGTGTTAACCCTTTTAACAAAAGCATATTAAAAAAACTGCTTTATGTACTGATTTGGTAGCTTTGTTGAATGTACCACTATCAAGCTATTATCTAAGTACAGGGAAGATAGTAATGTTTGTTTTCTCAGTTGTGCAAGCACTGGAGCTAAACTGCAGATAACCCAAACAGCAAAGGTGGAAACTGGAAATAATACTATTCAAAACTTGAGATGCATCTTCCTATGGTCTCACTGGAGTAAGATGGGCACTGTTCATGTGCACAGTTATCATACAAACATTCTGCTCTATAAGCAGGAAGAATGTTTTTCAGAGTCAATATATATTGAATCTGTTTAACACTAGTGATCAGTCTGGAATAAAAACTTTGACCCCTCCAGCAAAAAGTGCTTCCAGCACTCCATTCTTTCACAATTGATCCATAATTTGCAATGCTTGTTTTGCCAAACGAGACAATATCTGTATAACAAGCAGCATTTGTGGTATCTGAAGAAACTATGGAACAGCCTTTGTTGAGCTGTGTTGCATACCTTCTGGTCTAACGTATGCTTTTTGTTATCCAGGAAGCAAACTATGAAATGTGCCCTCTATGGCAAGTGGGATAGATACATTTACCCAAAGCCTGTTTGATTTTGTCTAGATCTTTGGCTGCACCTTCCTTAACCTGTAAAACTTAACATACAGTTGGACTGTTTTTCTTTAAAATGTTTCTGTTGTCAAAATTTTGAGTTTTCCCTTTTTGTTCAGTAACAACTATACCAGGTTCCAGTTTTATAAAACAGTCTCGTATTACAGCAGTGATCAATATTCTTCTAACAGCTTCAATAAACAATGTTTTAAACTAAGCAAGTCTTCTTAAACAACTCCAGGCAATCTTTGAAGCATTAACTGCATCAGAAGCACACTCAAGTATGTTCTCCTATCTTGTTGACCAAACAGTATATTTTCTTGAATCTGCTTCAAAATAGTCCTGTCTTGTAATGTGCACGCTAAATTATAAGGTGATCCATCAGCAGGTGTGAAAGATGTGTAAATCTTTTCTACATTGTCTTAATCTAGAATATTTACCCAACAGCAAGGATACCCAAAAAATACAGCTTTCTCACTGATGTCAGAACTAGATATTTTTTTTTGTAATACGCACAACAGTCATGCCAAAAAACACCAAGGGAAAGGCCTTCTAATTTAAATGGGCAAAGGCAGCCCTCTAATTTAAACGAGCTAGCCTTGAGGAATTTAAGGAGGAAAACAAAGGGAAAAAATCTCCAAGTCAAACGGGCTACGGCAGCTTTCTAACTTAAACGAACCAGCCTATATAGTTAAAGGAGGAAAAAAAGAAAAAAAGGAAGGAAAGTCTAAAACAGGCTTTTTACAATTAAGTTTAAAGCCAGGTTACGGGAAAAGTAAGGCCAACAGCAACAACAGAAGAAAAGACGAACGCACACAACAATTTCCTTAGTAAATACTAACTACGCCTAGAGAAGGAATCAAGTTTGTAGTGCTTTGTAAAAGTACACAGGACAGAGTTGCTGCTTCTAGAAATCCAGAATCCAACCTTTTCTAAGTAAAAGCAAAAAGCAATAAATGAAGTCAAGGCCCTGGTAGAGCTGAGCCTGACCATGCCTGGAAGAGTTATAGTGGTAAGAACAAAAGGTAAAAGCCCAAAATAACCATTTGGAAATAGCCTGTTTTTACACAGGTTGCTCCTTCTTACCTTAACAAGAAATGAACAGATCTAAAGAAATGAATGATTTTGTTCTGTCAAGATAGTAGTTTAGTCTGTGGACATCAAAGGTATGCAGTATCCTCTCTCCCTCATTTGTAGTTTCAGGAAAAGAACACAGGGAGATGAACAGTTCGGCTTAAATAAACTTGGACACCACTCTGGGCATAACAGGAGAATTAGTTTTTAAGGAAACCCTGTCTCAGTAGAAGATGAGATATGGCTGGCTTGCCATAAGAGCTTGCAACTCAGACAGCTCTGAATTCTGCAGGAAGATTATTAGTAACAGTTTTCCATGTTAAGCTCAAATCAGCCTGATGAACTGGTTCAAATGGAACACAATTAAGATCCCAAGGAGGAGTCACCAGTTTTCTTGGAGGTCTCATGCAAACTCCTTTCAAAAACATTTGCACATGAGAAAGCATTGAAAGACCATCATCTATGAGCAGACATGCTGAAATAGCCAATATTAACTTTAATAAAGGACTAAGAAAAGCCAAAGGATAATAACTCTCAAATATTGTGAACTCAGAGAAACATTAGCCCTGAATAGGCGTTGGTTATGTTGCTAGCATCAAATAGAAAACCTTTTCAGTTTGCCAATAAACAATTTTCTAGTAGCAGATTTTCTTGCCTCTTAGTACCTGTTGCATGTTCTCAACAAATGGGTATCTAAAGGGAATTAATACCCTATCATCCAGGACGTCAGTTGGATGACTGTGATCAAGGTACATCAAACACCTCTGTTCTTGTGAGTAGATCTATTCTGTGAAAAGTGTGTGATAACTGCCCATGGCAATTTCAAAAATAAGGGAGAAAAATTGTTCCCTTAGCCAGAAAAAAGTCACTGCAATGACCTTGTGAGAATCATTCTGAATCGTCAAGTGTACCCTGAATATCAGTGGAAAGGGTAGAAATGCATACAGAAACATTCTTGTCTAAGGAAAGTGAAAGGTTTCTGTATTGCAAGCCTTCTTGCAAATGAGTAAAAAACAGCTCACAACAAAATAAAATACAACCAAAAGGACCGGTGTACTTCCACGCCAAATAAACTTTTATTCTCTAATGCCTCGGCTAACAAGCCTTTGAAGAGATAAAACACTTGTAATTATATATATATAAAAAAAAAAAAATTAAATATGCACATTTAACAAACTAATTAAACAATCAATAAAAGCTATAATACCACCTCCCAATTACACTCTAAATTTAAACCAGCAGGCACCAAAGTAGCATACTTCAAAATAAATATTGTTTCACTATTATTTTTTCTTCATTTCAAAACAACTAAAACTTTTCACATTTTCTAAATTACTGTCATTCAAAAAAGTATCACCACCCCATTACATAACAAAAAATGTGAAGCTACAGGACTTTCAACCTTTTTATTTTTAACGTCTCCAAGATGTTCCTGCACTCTAACTCTGAAGGACCTCTTGGTCTCCCCTATATAAGAGAGACTGCAAGGACACTAAGGAATAAAATAATCCCTTCTGTACTAGGTTCAAAGGTAGGTTACTAGGGTATCGGCCCCGAGGCCTATACAAGCCCAGCCAAAAAGGTACCCTGGCTTTTGCCACCCAAGAAAATTATTCTCCTGTGCCACTGTCGAGCAGAGCCACAGAGGTGATCCCCGGGGTGAATTTATAGGTTCATAGGTAGGTACTAGGCTATCGGCCCTGTTGGTTATGTTGCTAGCATCAACTAGAAAACCTTTTCAATTTGGTAATATACAATTTTCTAGTATCAGGTTTTCTTGCCTCTTAGTACCTGCTGCATGTTCTCAATAAATGGGTATCTAAAGGGAATTAAGACCCTATCATCCAGGAAGTCAGCTGAAGATGACTGTGATCAAGGTACATCAAACACCTCTGTTCTTATGAGTAGATCCATTCTGTGAAAAGTGTGTGATAATTGCCCCTGGAAATTTCGAAAATAAGGGAGAAACCCTTATTTTTGAAATTGCCAGGGGCAATTATCACACACTACAATTAAAATTATTTCTAGGCACATATTTCACATCACTAACTTTCCAAAATGTCCTCACTACATGTTTGTTTACATACAGAACACTTATTACAAGGTAAGGTACCATAACTTCTAGGTTCTAACACCATTTGAATATCAGGGGCAGAATAAAAATTACGTACAACCATGTCCTTCTTGCAAATGAGTCCTGGAGCAGAATTTTGCAGGCTGGTTGTTCAGAGATGAAGCAAAGAAGTTTCCATAAGGAACTTACCACAGATAAATCAAATCTTAGAAAATCACTGATTTAGTTTCCAATCATGAAGGCCTACCTCTGTCCATCTTAACTTGTCTCCCACACAATTTTGCAATGATGGAATGTAGGATGCCTGAAGAGTGAGACTGTGGTGTAAAGCTATATCCCAATTTAACACGGCTAGTCTGCAAAGGGGGTAAGAACTGATTACCCTTTGCTTGTTGATGTATCACATGCCTGTATTGTCTGTAACAACTTGTAGTCCAGGAGACCAAAGGTGATTCAGAGAGTTAACTATCTTCATTACAGCAACCATCTCTTATATTTGTGTGCTTGGATCTGATCTTAGTGTCTCAAACACATGGTACTTTTATCCCTCCAGAAACTGCTGCCCGGGCAAATTCTGAGACAGCTGTGCTGACTGTTCTGGAGCGGGGGGAGGAAGATGAGGAGACCCAAATTCAGGGATACTTGCCATCTCCACCATGTGACTTCTCCTCTTGACAAATCCCAGGACAGAAAAGATAAGGGGTACTGGTGCTGGAGCCAAAGATGCTTCAAATACCACTCTACATTCTCATGTGGAGTCGTTCCAAGGGTATCATGGGATCTAAAATTTTGCCATCAGGTTAAAAGCTTGAGGTATTCCCTTCCTGTGATTGTAGTCAGAGTGGAAAACTGTATAAATAGATCTGAATATGGATCTATTTTTCCATGGGGAAGGAAATGTACTTTAACTGAGGTGTCTAAGCAGACAACCCAGGAACACAACACTGTGTAATGGAGTCAAGTAAGACTTTTAAATGTTCTCTTGGAATCCCAGCTAGTGTTAAGAGATTTCTCAACCAAGTGAGAGATTCTTAATAGTCTGAAAGAGACTATGCAAGGATAACCAAGTCATCTAAACATGGATACTCCTCTGGCCTGCAGTGAGCTACAACTGCAGCTTGAGAGTTTGTGAAGACTCCTGGTGCAGAGGATAGTCCAAAAAGTAAGGCAGAGGACTGAATCTGATCCAGACACACAAAACCTTAAAAAGCATCCAAAATCTAGATGAATAGAGATGTGATAAGCATCTTTTAAATCTAGTGTTACTAGAAAATTTAAAGGAGGAAAAAGGGGTAAAAACTTGTGAAGTGATGACATTTGAACTTCAGCACTAACAAATTGGTTTAGTAAAGAGTGATCCAATACTGGTCTCAAAACTATTTTCTTTCTATGGCACCAAAAACATCTTCGAATAAAAACCTTTCTCAAACTGGGAAGGAGAAACTGGCTCTACTACTCTTTGAGACATGTGCGGGACTGCAGGAAATGGAGTCATCTGGTCTAATGGATGAATAATTAACCCCTTGTAAAGGGGGAGATTCTTCTCACGGCCATTTGTGACCTTGATGAATGATCATAACTCATTTGCCTGTAGCTATCTGTAGTGAGAGAGGTGGAGAATCAAAGTTTCTGGTAGGAAAAAGGGACTGCATGTGTGTGTGTGTGTGGGGGGGGGGGAGGATGGGGGCAGTAACATGGTATTCTTAGTCATTCTAATTTGTTGGAACATCTTTTGTTCTGGGGAGTCAATGCCTTCTTTTTTGGAACCCCCTTGCAATGGCTTCTTCAAACACCTATTTACCAGTATTTTATTGAGACTATTTTTTTCTTGCCAAAATTGTCCAAGGGATTAGAGAATCCTTGGAAAATATGGAAAAGGTAGCCTGAAAAAATTGAGAGATTCCCTGTATATGCTTACCACTCTCATCACACTTTTTGATAACCTCTGCAGCAAATAAACTAAAAACTAAATCTCTATCCAAAAGAGAATTTAAAATGCAGTTTTTCATATCACCTAGGAGGTTCTGAAAATGCAGCCAGGCAAACCTCCTCAAAACAGTACCAGTGGCCACAGACATGGTTGTAGTATCATCTGAGTCATACACACACTTTAAACAATGAGTTGTGACCTGTAAAATGAAAAAAAAAAAAAAAAACATTTTAACAGATTTTTCCTGTAAGAAGAAATTGCAGGAAAATATTAGCTTAGCTGCAAGGTATTCCTGTAGATTTCTGTGATCCAACTGTAACTGTAATAAGTAGATGAAATAACTCCAGAAGCTTGGTTGTTGTCCAAATACAAACTTTATTCTCAGACGGATGAGTGCTGCTGATACATACCAAACTTCAGTTTGTTATACATTTACACAAAATTAAGAGGCAGGGACCCACTAGTCAGACTGTCTCTAGCTGCAGGGGTTTAAGGGTCGCGGCCTGGGAGGGCCACAACCTACTTGGCCTTAAAGAGTACGGGATTGGTTTAAATCAGAGAGGATCCACCCCAGTACATCTCTCACTATTTTTCGGGAACGTCAGAATTACTAATACAATGTGTAGGAAAAATCATATTAAAAAAAGGTTTGAATCCCAAATGTCTATATGCCCATGGAAATTGATTTACAGGCAGGGGTTACATGAAAGTCACTCTCTAGGACTTTCACAGATCACTTCTTCATATCCATTTGCTAAAAATAGGACATGATCGGAGGGTTCTTTCTGCTACAGTATATAATGTCCTTATCCTTTTAAGCACCAGACTTTTATATATTCATCAAAAACACATTTACATTAACATTTTTCATTTGTTTGTATAAAGACCATTGCCAATCAAACACAACTTTGAGAGACACTTTATACTACCATAATGCTTGTCGTCTTATTGCTGCTGACTCCACTTTTACTAGAGTGTTATGTTTAAGGGATCTTTTAGCAGTCTTCCACAGACTCCACTTTTTGGGAGCATTGAAGTAAGTCCCCAGTAAGCAAATGGTGACCCCTTTTCGTTATTAATCTCAGCTTAGGTTTTTTTTTTTTTTGCTTAAGCATGGAGTCCTCTTCAAGCTGGTGCATTGATGCATTTTGATTAAACAAAGCTCCAACTCGCTGAAACATGGACAGGTCTTTTCTTGAGCTCATGAAAATAAAGAACTGAAAAGGTACAGATAGATGGCCCTCGTACATCACAGGCATCCTTACATCCTGGAAGAACAGCATCTGCTGGGCTGACAAGGGAAGGGTGAAAAGTTCGAAATCAGGTTCTGTGTGTCAGAAGTCCCATGAGTTAGCAATACTGCAAAACTGAGTAATATGACAAGAAAAAGGATATTATCCAGTTGTGGTCACCATGGGCTAACCTACAACAGAATATCTTCCAGGGAAGCCTTGATGAGTCTAAAGTCAGACGCAGGAAAATCAGAGGCTATTTTCTAGTAAAGGCTCTGCTCCCCTTGCTCATCACATAAGCGAAATATATAAGCAGTGACAGCCTGAACAGCAAAGTATATGAGAAAAGATGCCCACCCAAAGAAAACCCATGAAAATGCATACAGGGTCCCCAAAAAGCAGACATACTAGAAGAGGAGCAAAGGCAAGAACCTTGACAGGGTGATAAATCTAAACCAAACGTATTGGAGGGTATTGGCTGAAGGTGTCAAGTTTCAAATCATCCCTCCTTTTGCAATTTTCTACACTGGAATGGGATACCCTGTTAATATCTCCATCTGTCTTGCTTCAGTGTTACACTTACCTTATTCTGCTTGTCAGTGGTACCTGTCAGAATTCGTCCATCTCTTTGCTGGACATTCTCATTTCTTCTTACTTTGTTCCTGTCTCTACCAAATCATCATCTGATTTCTTACAAATGTGTCTGAAACACTGTAGTCTGTTCTCTTGGATTTGTTTTTTGCTCTGGTGTCATTTTTTCATTTGCCCTACAGTGTGTACCCTACCACTTTCTTAGGCACTTCATCTCCCATCACTGCTAGCTTCAACTGCTCTCCCTTCACTGCTCAAACTTCTGTACTTGAGCTATACAGAAGTACTGGTTGCCCCATTTTGTACACCTTACTTTTTGGCTTCTTTGGCATTTTTTTCTGAAACACACTTCTCCTGACACACTGTGCTAGATGGCTGAAGCACCTCTTATTTTAGCTTTGCCCTCATTCAGACTTTCCTTCTCCTCAACCCCCCCCCCCCAAAGATAACTGAAGCTGTTAACCTATTCCACTAACTTCCTTGCTATGTCAGTTTTCAGCTTCTTCGAGATTCTCCCATTTCCCAACATGAATGTTTTCTCTGTAATACAATCATCACTTGTGCCTTCAGCTTTGCATTTCATCCCCTTAT
This sequence comes from Protopterus annectens, assembly GCF_019279795.1. Lineage (NCBI taxonomy): Eukaryota > Metazoa > Chordata > Ceratodontiformes > Protopteridae > Protopterus > Protopterus annectens. The sequence goes on along the minus strand of NC_056737.1, from coordinate 733,967,547 downwards.
TTGCTGAAGTCCTTGTTCAGAGTCTACTTGTAATGCCACATTGCCCGCATACGGCAGCTTTGTTGATTTCTCCCCTCCAACCGGTTTGCTAATGTAATCCATCACCAGTATGGTGAGCAGTGGGCTCAAAGCTGAACCCTGATACATAACCACTTCTTCCTGGAACCCCTCTGTATCCGAACAATGTCTGCAGCTGTCGATGGCTCCTTGAACAAAGACTGCACCAGTTCTTCAAATATTTCAGGGACTTCAAACCATCTCAGGACTGTCCAAATCAGCTTTCATTAAACTTCGTCACATGCTTTCTCCAAGTCTAGGAATGCCCAGTTTGGATTCTTTCCTCATTGTTAACTTCTACTCCACTGTCTCAATGCAAACATCAAGTCAGTTGTGCTACATCCTGATCTGAATAAAAATTGCTCATTTCTAGATTGGGATTTGGTATAATGATTAAGGTGTTTGACTCAAACACAAGGTACAGTGTTTAATTCTCACCTTTGGGAAGGAAACTGGTTAGGCTTACAATGGCCTGTTAAGAAAGTTAGCCTAGTAATTAGCTATAAATTTCTCATTGTACTTTACACTGTTTTCATTTATTAACCACCCTCTACAGCACTTTCATGCAGTGTGGCATACGTTTTGCATTTCTATATTGTCCACAGTTGTGAATTTCCCATTATTGTACACGGATACTATAATGTTCATTCTCCAGTCAATGGAAATGCTTATTTTTCTTCATATTGCTAAGTGTACCTACAAGAGCCATTTCTTCCTAAACTCACCCAACATACTGATCATATCTGCCATGACCTCATCTGAGCATGCTGCCTTCCCTGACTATTTTCCTTAGTGCTGTTCTTACTTCTATGGTGGGCTCTTCTTACTCTATCACGGACTGTCTATACAGCAGTACAGGTTTCTGTTGGGGTTGTCTTCATTTAAAAGCTGTTGGAAGCATTCCATCTGCCTTACATGTCCTATGGACTGGTGAGCAGGTTGTTACTCGCACCTCTTATGAGTCTAATGACCATCATCTTCATTTCTGCCCTCCAATTTGTTTTTTGTGCCATCTACTGAAAGACTTTTCAGAAGATAGCAGTCTCTCTCTCGTGCCTTATTTGCCTATTCAGACTACCATCTTAACATGTGTTAGTTAACCTGTATTCTTTATTAGCCCGGTGCATCTTTTCTTTCCTCGCACTCTTTTTTGTAACTTTCTAGACTCCACCATCAGCCTTCCACAATTCCATACTTGGCTTGGCTGCTATCTGTTCTATAGTCTTCACACATGCTGCTTAGAAACCTTGACATTCTTCAGCTCCACCCATCTTGTCATCTTCCTGAGATGTTAGAGCCCAGATTACTTCCTTGAATGCTTGTGGTTTCACCCCAACAAAATTTCAGGTATTCAGTCTAGTCTCTGTTGACCTTAGAGCCTTCGCTGACCACTGAAGTTGACTGTGACCATGGCAGAATGCCCTTTTCTTAATGGGAGAGAGAGATTCAAAATGGGAAGGGTATCTTTCTCACTTCATGAAAATAAAAGGAGGGCCTTTATAGCTCCTTTTAGCAGAGAATCTGTGTGTGTTAAGAGATCCACTAAAACAGATGGATTTGCTAGCAGAGCTGCTGTTCTCAGAGAATGAAGCAGTGAACTGAAGAACATCTAGATTCCACCAACATCTTGGAGGATGATCACAAGGTATGAATGATCAGGGGCACCTGACAAACATCCAGTCTTGAAAGATACAAGAACCTTGGGGAAGCCCCCCACTAAAGCAGCAACCAAAGGGTGGCAGTTTTACCAATAACTAAAGCAAAGGACTGCCAGTCAAGGCTCCAGCATGAACCAAATGGCAAACTCAGAATCTGTAGGGTTGTGCTGGAATTTTAGTGTCAGACACTGCTGGAATGAGTTGAGGCTTAAACTTGCAGTCTAGTAGTGTTAGCTCTTGTTGTAGTGCTCTGACTTATGCTTGAGGCTGTGAAGAAAACCCTGCCAACAGTCTATACACAAATGGCTTCAGATTGTCACCAATTTCTTTTTCACACATAAGATTAACAACTTCTCCCTTCTTTGCCAAACTGTCAGTTTGGACTTCTGACAGCTATCAAAGTCATATTCTTTCCTAACACAGTACATAATGCCAGTGAGAGTCATGGCTGGTTATCTGAAGGCTACACACTTACTGTGCTGGTATTTAGGCTAATGAATATTCTGGACTTATCACATTATAGCAAGGACCAAGGTCCTATGAAAGCAGGCTCACGGAAGAAGCATACTTGCACAGCTAGCACATTACATCAAGGTGCAGCAATACAGGCCACACCGACATCCTCAAACATATGATTTTAGAGACAGTGCAATGCTTCTTTTATGACATACCCAAACAAGGACCCATCCAGGAGGGTTCTCAATGTTAGCTCATAATTTCAACCAGTTTTTCACTACAGACTCATAGCACAGTAAACACTATCTGTTGCACATTTTTCAACCATCATTTCTGTGACTAAATCACCATTTAGTTCAGTGAAAGTTCGCATAAATTTTATTATGCCATTACTAACCTTGTTTTCCTGCTTCAGCTTTGTTATGTTCTGCTTTCACATTCCTGACATAATTTTGAAGCTCCTGTAACTGGACCTTTACACATTAAAAGAAAAGTGTTAACATGAAGGTCAAAGATATATGTAACCCTGTTATTCATTAATAAAATAATAACATGCGCTATTATATTACCATTGTGAGACCTTCATACTTGGAGTGGTTCCTGAAAAATATTTGTCACCCAAGAGTGTTCTACTCTTTCCAGAATGAAGTGTGGGACCACTGAAATCACCATAAAATGCCAACAAATGCAAAAAAGTTAAAAGCTGTTGGCACGGCAAGAATATTTAAAATAAAAATAGCTGCAATAATTTTTATCAAAACTTCTAGAAATGCAAGTCACCTTTTTGGATGACACAATCAAATGGTGTAAAATCAGAGATGACCAAGCCCATTCAGTCTATTTATATATTACGGACTCAACACTTCCTACTTTGTTCTACCTACCTTTACATCCCTTCTTGTTATTTGCTTATTGACATTTGATTATCAGGAAAGTCTGACTGGGTAAGAGCCCATTTTTAGCAGAGGCCCAGGGAGAAAAGTTCCAATGTATTAAAAAACATTTTAAGAATAATTTTAGTCTTAAAAATATCACAAAAAACTACAGGTTAAATAACTGTACAATCAGACATAAGGAGTCAGCCCTATGTATTTGCATTTTATTTCAGTCCACATCTTTTTCTAGCATTCAGTTTCACGGAGTCCCCCATTACTTTAATGAAAATGTTTCCTCAAATTAATCCTTCCCTATTCACTTCTTTATGACCTTGCTATTATGCACTTTAATGCCTTGAAATTAGCAGTTTCTCAACACATCCTTGGCATCTCATTTCTTACCCAACATGTATGTTACTCTGAGGCTGCACAGAGGCTGCACAGTCTTCTCCTCCCTGCAGTGATTTTTTATATATATATATATATATATATATATATATATATATATATATATATATATCTATATATATTTATATATATATATATATATATATATATATATATATATATATCTGTATACACACACACACACACACACACACACACACACACACATATGTTGTTGTTGTGTCTTTCGGCTTTTTCTGGTTAGGGGTCGCCACTGCGGAACTCCGGTCCGCTAATGACTGGTAGTTGATTTTTACATGACGAGTTACCAGCCCTGACGCACAACCTTCAACGAAAGTACGCACATTCATGCATGTCTCCACACAGAAGACGCTCTAGCTGAGAATCGAACCGGACAGCGTCTTACTGTGAGGTGACAACGTTACCGCAGCACCACCACCACAGAACACACACACACACACACATATATATATATATATATATATATATATATATATATATATATATATATATATATTTATTTGTTTGTGTCTTTCGGCTTTCCCTGGTTAGGGGTCGCCACAGCGGAACTCTGGTCCACTAATGATTGGTAACTGATTTTTATGTGCAGAGTTACCAACCTTAAACGAAGGTACGCTCATTCACACATGTCCACGCAGAAGACGCTCTAGCTGAGAAATGAACCGGACACAGTCTTACTGTGAGGCGACAACGCTACTACTGCAGCACCACCACCACGGGTACATATATATATATATATATATATATATATATATATATATATGTATATATATATATATATATACACACACATATATATATATATATATATATATACACACACACACACACACACACACACACATATATATATATATATATATATATATATATATATATATATATATACACACACACATATATATATATATATATATATATATATATACACACACACACACCTATATATAAATATATATAAATATATATATACACACACACAGATATATATATATGTGTGTGTATATATATATACTTTCTCCTTTATTTAGTAATATGGACTTCAGAAGAAATGATTAAGAATAACAATGTACAAGTACATAAAAAGGCACAGATTGAATCCATGGGTAGCCTAGCCTGGAATACATACTAAGTTACAATGGCTCTTGTTGAATGACCTTTTATTTTTCAAAGCAGTTGTTTATTTTAAAAGCATATGAATAGGCAATAGTATCAGTAAGCCATTTTAACAGAGCGACTTTCGATATTGGAGTGCCCTTTTCATTATCCGTAAAGGATACAAACAGTTGATCAGATTTTGTTTTGTAAGTAGAAACGCAATTGCCTGTGTACATCCAATTGGTGTAATCCATACTCTGCCTTGTTGCCATAGTTTGGGTAGAAAACAGGCAGATCAAAAGACTCACTCAAGTTAGTCTCAAAAAAAACTTTAGGTAGGAATGATGGATTGGTTCTAAGGGAAACTCTGTCTTTATGGAAAGCCAAGTAGGGGAAATGTATAGACAAAGCTTGGAGTTCTGACACCCACCTAGCTGACGTGATGGCTACCAAAAAGACTGTTTTCCATGTTAGAAACTTCGAATGACAAGATGAAGTCTGTTCATATGGTGGAAGGATTAGAGTGGACAATACTAAATTCTGGTCCCAAGGAGCTGGTGGTTCTCTTACTGGGGGCCTTAGCAAAAAGTACCTCTCAAAAAGACCTTGCATAGTCTAGGAGACAATTTTTGATCCCATTTTTCCAATATGGTAGTTTGATATAGCAGACAAATGAACTCTTAAGGTAGCCGCTGCGGCACCTTCATTGAAGAGTTTTGCTAAGAAGACTAAAATAGATGTTACAGGGGCTGTGAAACAATCAATGTGATTGTTTAGAGCCCAACCCAACAGGAAAACCTTTTCCATTTGTTAGCATAAAGCTTTCTAGTCGTCGTCCTATGGGATGAAATCAGGATATGCTTCACAGCGGGAGATATGTTTGGAAGCCTGGCTAGGAGTGGAAGTGGAGCAGCCAAGCCGTCAGTTTTAGGATTTGGATCGAGGGATGGAGCGTCCCTGATGGATGAGTCAGGAGGTCTGGAAGTGGGTCCAAGATCCACGGCTCCTCCTGTAGATGGGGCCATAAAAAGGGGAACCAAATTTGACAAAGCCATTATGGAGCAATGAGCATTAACCTGGTTCTCAACGTGTTGGCTTTCTGAAGGATTTTGGGAATTAACGGAAAAGGAGGGAAGGCATAAAGAAGACCCGGGGGCCAATCATGTACAACTGCATCCCTTGGTGACTCCCCTGGAGGTGGGATCAGGCCAAAGTAGCTGCTGCATTTGGTGCTCATGGATACGGCAAAGAGGTTGCAGCAGGGCTGGCCCCACTTGCGAAAAATCTGTTATGCAATTTCCTTCTTCAGGGATCACTCGTGAGGCATTAGAATAGCTCTGCAGAGTTTGTCATCTATAACGTTGGATTTCCCAAGGTTATGAGTTATCAGAAAGTGCTGGGAAGAGACTGCCCACTGCCATACTCTCAGCCTCTCAACACAGGGGGTAAGACCTGGTTCCCTCCTTGTTTATGTACCACACCACTGACATATTGTCTGTCTGGATTGCAATCATTCCTAGTGGAAGTGAGTTGTGGGATGCCTGCAACACCAAAAGCACCATTCATCTCTAGGGCATTGATATGAAAGTGCTTTTCGGATTCCTGCCAAACTCCCTGGCCAGTCGTTCACAGATAATCCCCAACCCCAATCAGGGAAGTGTCCATGATCACCGTCACTGCTAGCTGTGGGGGAATGAAGGGTCTGCCCAAATCCACCTGCATTGAATGGAGCCACCAGTGCAGGTCCTTCTTGCAAGATTCCATTACGATAACCTTGTGTGACATGGGCAACTCCTGCATGGACCATTGGTTGAAAAGTAGCCACTGTAGAATCCTCATATTTAGACTAGCAAGGGGTACCCAAAGCTATAGCTGATGCCACGGTACCTAAAATCTTTAGAACATTCTCTTGTACCTTTTTCTTTGTAAGGAGGTTCTTCACCTGCTGACTTAACGTTTGTAACCTGTCGGGGGAGGGGGGGGAGTTTGGCCAACACATTTCTTGTGTTGAAGTCTACTCCTATAAATATAATATGTTGTAATGGCAACAAGGTAGACTTTGAGGTTTATTGTGACGCCGAGATGAGAGCATATGTGTATAGTGGTGTCTCTTGCTCTGGTTAGTAGATGCTCAGTGGTGGCAGTTAAAAGCCAGTTGTCGAAGTAAAGAAACGCTCTGAATTCTATATGTCTCAAGTGAGCCATGACTACTGCCATGCGTTTGGTTAACACTCTGGGGGCTGTAGTGCAACCAAAGGGCAGAGCTCGGAATTGGTAATGACTGGCTCCCCAGCCGAAAGTGCAAATGTCTCCTGATTGCCTGTCCACCTTTGTGGCCGTACACATCCTGGAAATCTACGCAGCACATCCAATTGTCTCTCCCCAGAAAGGGAAGCATTGACTGCAGTGTCACCATCCGGAACTTTGTCTTTTTTACAGACTTGTTTAGTTTGCCGAGATCCAGAATGGGCCTCCAGTCCCCTATCTTTTTTTGGAACTAAAAAGAACCTTGAGTAAGTTCTGGATCCAATTTGGTCTGCGGGGACATTTTGGATGACTTTTCTCTAGTAACCTTGGTACCTCTAGGGCTGCTTGGTTCCTCTGGCTGGGTGGAACATCCGGGACTGGACTTTTTTCTGACAGGGGAAAGGAAAGGGGTATGTAATAGCCTCTGGATATAAACTGTTGTACCCAGTTGTCTTTTGTAATTTTTAGCCAGGCATTTGCGTACAGTGATAAGCCCAACTGCCTCCAGAGGTGAGCAGACAGGTCTCCTTTTAGGAGTGCTTAAAGGGCCAACCAAGGAAAGTATCCCTGTCAACTTGGTTTTGCGGATCCCCTCTGCTGCGAGGTCTGTGTCTTCCATTGCTACTTCCCCCTCTGCCCCTGGGGGAAGATTCACCAAGCATGTCTGGAAAAGCTCTCTGGGACTTGCGGAACCACATTTTTTCCCCCCTTCAGGCATTTGGGGTAAGGCCTGGTAGGAAGGGAAAAACGGACTAAAATGGCAGAGAGAGTCTTCCCTCTTATTCACACCTGGTAAGTGTCTCTCTCACTTTTGGCCCAAACAAGGACGAGCCGTCAAAAGGGGCGCTGATAAAGGAGGACTTGAACGGCTCTGCCAACTCGCATAAGCACATGCAGGAGTGTCTCCTTAGGGAAATTCCTGTACCCGCTACCCTGTTCGCTCAATCAGCCCTGTAAGATATAAGCCGCATGGAGGAGTTAACCACAGAATTTAAGACAGCAAGCTGAGAGGTTACCTTGTCTGAAAACCCTGCAGCTGAAGAACCATGTGGGGTATCTCCTAGCTCTTTCAGGAGATCCCTCTGAAGCCCAGTGACATGGGTCAAATAGCTCAGCAACCTTAGAGTGGAGGAGGCGGATGAAAACACACACTTTCCATACCTGCCCATCATTTGAGATTCTTTATTTGGTGGATAGACAGATGAGGAAGTCTCAATTACTTTTTGGTGGCTGC